>NC_057809.1:15988996-16108348 GCF_018294505.1 Triticum aestivum | reverse complement strand
TTGCTCCAGAGAGATTGCCAGGCATGGCTGACGATGATATTGCTCCAGAGAGATTGCCAGGCATGGCTGACTGTGACTGGACGGTCCGTGATGAGGATGGTAGAGCCACCGGCGGAGGGCGGACGGAGGGTTCTGCTGAACTGTGCGCTGCCACTCCGGGGGATGGTGATGGGATAACCGACGGCGATGCTGCGATCCGAGCCGCTGAAGAAGACTCGGGTAGCTGCTCCATTACAGGGTTCATCAATCTCCCTGAAACGCACAAGGAGAAAACTAACCATTACTCGCACGATCAAACGATTAAGGAGCATCTGAGTAAGCAACAGATCATGGATTTAAATTGTGCTTTGGCTTTTCAAATCAATGTAATGCAACCATCTAGCGTGGGATTCCTTGAAAAGGAAGTGACAAACAACAAGAAAATGACACTCCTCACAGATCACACATGTAAAGGTTTCACCGTACAGAAACAGCCAAATATACACAAGGTGCTGGTAAATGAATCATGCAAGGACACCATGCTCCATCTTATATGTTTTTTTTAACACTTTTGCTTCTTTTTTTTAACACTGCTCCATCTTATATGTTGATCAAAAGAAAAAGAAGCGTTTCGAAAGATGTGTATTAAACAGACATATCACAGCGAGCAGAGCTAAATGCTGAAAGACTAGCTATGACCAGATCATTGTTTTGGAAAACAAACAAGATACTCTAGCAACAGTTAGGCCGATACCATGAGATGCAACTGATGGTGTGAACTGGCGTCGGAAATTCTCAGCTAGTGATTTGCTCACGTAAACTTTCTGGTAGATACCATTCAACTGAGTCCGCTTCAGACGATGAGCGGAATCTTCTTGTTGAATTAACGAGTCATACTTCCTGTTTATCTTCTCTAATTCTTGGTTGCGCTCTGCCTGAAGTTGTGATCTCTGTTGACAAATAGATGTGCAGCCAAGGAAGACATGAAAAAAACTCACGACTAGCACATGCAATTTACAGTAAAACAGATAATAGACAAACAAAACAAAAAAAAAACCTTATCGTCATGGCCTTTATCAAGCAAAGTGCTCCAATGAATTATTTTTTCCAACTCATTTCTCAGCGGTTCATCACTAATGATTGGATTATTAAACACCAATGGCGTGACTGGAGGGAGTTGGGTAGGCTGCTCAGGACCGGTAGGGATATGCTGAACTGTGGTTGATAATTGCTGTTCAGGCTGCAAATCCTGGGCTGCCGTACTGCCTACCATACCTGCTCCTTCTGCTCCTGCAGGTCGATCACGCATTAAGGCTGATGGCTGTATTTCAGACTGCAGATCATGCTCAGGACTGGCTGCTGTGTTTGGTTCAAAACCAGCTTGTCTCCTTTCTTCAGAGCGTGTTCTTTCAAGTGGGTCATGCTGAACTGTGGTTGCTGTTTGCAGTTCAGGCTGCAAATCCTGGGCTACTGTCGTGCCTAGAACACATGCTCCTTCTGCTGCCACAGGTTGATCCTGCATCAAGGCTGATGGTTGTATTTCTGATTGCATATCAGGAGCTGTCACCACACCCAACGTATCTGTTGATTCTCCTCTGCCATGTGAATCCAATGAGGTTGATGGTTGCACTTCAGGCTGCGAACCTCGAGCAGCAGTGGCGCCCAAGATACATGCTCCTTCTTCTGCAGGTTGATCCTGCATTGAGGTTGACAGTCGGGCTTCAGGCTGCAAATCGCAAGCTACCTCTGTGGCCAGAATACCTGCTGGTTCTGCTTCTGCTGGTGGATGACGCAATGTTGCTAAGCTTTGTTGGGCAGGCAGACTGGTACTCTGTTCCACAGGCATTGAGGCTGGTGGTTGTATAGCATGAGGTGTCACAGTGCCAGATAACTCTACTCCTGCATGTGGATCCAATGAAGGTACTACACTTTGATGGACAGACGGACTCTGCAGACCAGACACAAAGGGAACGCCCCGCATTGAGGTTGATGATGATTGCATTTCAAGCGGCAAAACCTGAGCTGATATGGCACCCAAGGTACCTGCTCGCTCAGCCTCTGCTGACTGATCCTGCATTGCTGCCTCAGGACCCACAATACATGCTCGTTTTTCTGCAGGTTGATCTTTCATTGAGGTTGACTGTTGCGCTTCAGGCTGCAAATCACAAGATTTGTTCAGGAGACATACTTGATAGATACTTGGTTGGCAAGTTGCTAAACTTTGTTGGGTGGGTACACTTACACTTTGTTCCACATGCATACTTGATTGGCAAGTCTGAGTTTCAAATTCAGTAGACACTGGTAAGGTAGCTGGACTAACTGGTGACTCCAAGTGGACTTGATCTGTATCAACAGTGTCATCGGTGTTTGCATTAAATCCCCTAACAAGAGAATCTGCTCCTTCCAGCAACATACCTGGATTAGCAACATTTTCTGCCTCAACATGTCCAGTATTTCTACAGTCACCAATTGAAGATTCCTGATGTAAAATTAAAGGTGTTTGTGATCAGTTGTCTACCATCACTAAACTATATGCAATGACAATGAACACATAATCAAGTATGATGATACGCAGAATCACGAAAAGCAAAGCAGTACACACTGGAATGACTGGAATGACCACTATGTGCCAAGTTTTGGAATGTGCAAAATAAATATTATTTGTGTCAACTGGCGTAACTTTGAAAGTGCTTTTCAACAAGCGAACGACATAAATGCTCAACAACAACAACAACGAAGCCTTTAGTCCCAAACAAGTTGGGGTAGGCTAGAGGTGAAACCCATCAGATCTCGCGACCAACTCATGACATAAATGCTCAAACGAATATAATCAACAACATATGTAACTCTCGATGCCTACGGCACAATAGGCAATCCAGGCTGGAAAAATGATGATTGACTGCATACACAATCTGGACAACCCAAATACATTGTGGCGCATATTCATTTCTTTTTGGGTCTATACATGCCATCATTCCACACACATGACACACTATCACCAAGGTGGGGACTATGGCATGGTGCAAGAGGCAGAAACTTATGGTGGCGAAGCAGGATTTTGAGGTGTTATTAACTTACCATTTAGTTTATTTTCCATCTTATATCTAGCCATGTTTGTTAGTAAGGTTTTCGAGTCGAAGAGTCGACGAGTCGTTCTGGGGTAGCGACTCATGACGAGTCAAGCCTGGCCGGTCGACGAGTCGTGACTAGTCTCGACTAGTCGAGTGGTTTGAGTCAACCGTGGCAGTGCGACTCATTGACTAGTCGATGACTACTTGCGATTAGTCGCGTCGCGTGACTCAAAAACAGTGTTTGTTAGGCACACCCCTGTCTTAAGAGGATGGGGAGGTTACTTTCCAATTCCTTATTTAACACTATCTTAAATTTCGTTTCCTTATTTGACACTGAAAAACTTTTTCTTCCCTATCTAACAACGAGTTTAAATTTTATGCCTTTTATGACACTTCCGTCCATTTTGAGCCTAAATAGCACTTGAAAAGACCCTTTTGCCCCTCATGTGATATGTGTGTGTGCAGGGCAGTAGCACACACACGCAGCATCAGTGCGAGGGCAGTAGCACACACGTAGCAGCACATACACACGCACACGCACACACACAGCAGCACACAGGCAGCAACACACACACGCAACAGCAGCACGGACGCACGCAGTGTTGGCGCTGCCTCTTGCAGCACCTCTGCTTCTTCCTCCGTTGCCTCATACAACTCTTTCTTTTGCTTTCTCTCTCAACACATATGACTAGGGAACACACCCACACACACACTAGCACCAAGGAAGAGGAACAATGGCTTTGCCAAGAGGTCAGCTCCTTGGTTCACACGAGAAACGATCCAGCACTCTCGCCCACTATGTGTCAATATGCAACATATATACAAGGGTTGGACTCTGGCACTCTCGCCCACTAACCCATAACCTGGCAACTAACTAATCCCTATCTACATGCATGCCCAAGTCTAGCACTTACGCAGCATCCCATAACTTTTTTTCCCCATAATGGCCACATAATCTGGCCTGCATGCAATGCGTACAAATGTGGTCAAGCACTAACAGACTAACTAACTCACCTTATCTCTAGTGCTCAACGTGACATGCAACACACCCATGATCCACACTTGCACAGTATAACATATGACAAGATTAATCCTAACACGCAGCACACAGGCACGCAACAGCATGCCGGGCGCACACACACACACATACACACGCAATAGCAAACCCACACGCGGCAGCACACACGCACATCCGCGGCAGTAGCACACACGTACGCGCACGCACACACGCAATAGTACACGCACGCACACACGCAATAGTACACACACGCACACACGCAATAGTACACACACGCACACAAACATGCCACATGAGGGCAAAAGGGTCTTTTCATGTATCATTTAGGCTTAAAATGAACAGAAGTGTTATAAAAGGCATAAAATTTAGACTCGCTGTTAAATAGGGAAGAAAGTATTTGTCGATGTCAAATATGGCATAAAATTTAGACACGGTGTTAAATAAGGAATTCTCTCGTTATGTATAGATTTCCCATTCTTGTGCCTACCCTCCCAGCTGCCCTAGTTTTCCTGTCTGCCACTTTGCTTTTCAGCTGCACTTACCTATCTATCTCCACCAAGACACCACCATGCCACAAACCTTCAAGCATGCGGCCTCGTAGAACTACCTGTTGTGTTCCATTCACAAGGAACACAACTGCAAACTAATAGACCAACTCGTCTCACTCACAATTAGGATGGGGGAACTGTAGCAAAGTAGCTTATTTCTGGTTATCTGCTAATCTTCTACTCCCTCCATTCTGAAATATAAGTCTTTTTAGACATTACAAATGGACTACAACATACAGATGTATGTAGACATATTTTAGAGTGTAGGTTCACTCATTTTGCTCCGTATGTAGTCACCTATTGAAATCTCTAGAAAGACTAATATTTAGGAACAGAGGGAGTATATGTGACATCATTTGACTAGCTGCAAGATATAGCTCCAGGCAGTTGCAGTTCTATGTGCAGCCTATGGAGAGTCAGTTGACCCCACAGGTTTGTGTAATCACTCTAATTTCGTTCTTGATATTGCATCAAAACATCATAATTCAGAAAATTTATGGCTCTAGCACCGCCACTGGCTTGAGGTTAACTCTTGCAAGAAGTCAGGATTAAAGCACAAGCAAGTTGTATCAGCACACAATCCTCAACAACAAAAACAAAAACAAAAACAAAAACTACAAAGCCTTTAGTCCCAAACAGGTTGGGCTGGACTAGAGGTGAAACCCATAAGATCTCGCAATCAACTCATGGTTCTGGCACATGGATAGCAAGCTTCCACGCACCCCTGTCCATGGCTAGTTCTCTGGTGTTACTCCAGTCCTTCAGAATAAATGCATTCTGGAAAGTGAAAATTATACCTGACCAACTGAATCATCATTTGCAGGAATAGTACTTGATGAACAACCAGCTCTTTGTACACCCATGCCATCAGAACTAAGGATGCAGTTTCCTGGAAAATCAACAGCTTCTGATGCTGGTCCTTCACCTGAGTTCACGGAAGTTGCAACTGGCTCATTTTCCATTGCCTGTGTAGATATGGCCCCTGACAGAACTTCATTTCGTACTAATGCAATTTCCATTAACAATCCATCATCTAATGGCTGCTGGTTATCTGGCACAGAACTTTCAACAATATGATACTCACCACTCTGCTCCTTAAAATGGATGAATTCTTCCATAACAAAGTTTGAATCTGGTAGAGCAATATGCCGATCAAAGTCTTGATCTAATTGGCCTGAATTTGCTACCTGCTGGAGATTCTTCTTCAGATGTCGCTCTACGAGCCACCTATCAGACTGCACTGCCTCGAGTTTGTTATGCTGGAGCCTCATGTGGTCCAAAAATGCACACATAAGCATAGTGAACCACTGAACAGTTAGCTGTATTTTGTCACTCCTGGTCACTTCATCAATGTGACTTCTACGAATATGCTTCAGAACTAAAATGCACACTTCTTTCAGTCTGATAACGTTGTTCTGTGTGTATGTGTCTAAACCTGAGATCTCAAGCTGTTGTTTACAAAGGATATTCTTTTCTCTCAAGGAGAAAACATTGTCAATTAACTCCATTCTTTTCTCCACGATCATGTTAGGAAGGTTATCCTTTGACAAATGACATTCTCTGTGAGTTTCTTGAACAGGTTCCTGCTCCTCTGAGATCATGTGATCAGCACCAGATGAGACCACTTGTGGTGCACCATTTGTGAAATTGTCATGATTGTTGTCAACTAACTCTGTTCTTTTCTCCACAATCATGTTAGGAAGCTCATCATTTGACACATGACATTCTCCATGAGTGTCCTGGATAGGTTCCTGCACCTCTGGGATCATATGCTCAGCACTAGATGAAACCTCTTGTGGTCCAGTACTCGTCAAATTACCATGATCCATTTCCTTACTTTGGAGCATGTGGTTGTTTCTCAAGTTGGTAGAGGTCTCCTCCCATGAGATTTGGGTGTCCTCTACTGACACTGGTTGACCATTGATGCTAATTTCAATTGCTCTATTTGGATTTTTTTCCTCTGGGAACCTTAATCTTCCATAGATGAATGATGCAAGCTCTTCATTGCACTCACAGTTCAAGCTTTTTCCAGCAAGGGCAATCGACTCTCCACAATTTATCTTATACTTAAGAACAGAAGCAGCATGCCAACACTGGAGAAAAAGATTACAGAACGTTAGCTTTTTTTTTTAGTTTTTTTGAGAAAACGCAAAAGCTTTGCATTTCATTGTATTGAAAAGAAGTAGTTTGGTACAATCCTCCTAGGAGGCCAGCTACAGGGCACGTTAGCATATTTGATAAACATAAATATGAAAAATGAAAATGCAATGACTTTGCGGGTGTCGTTCTTACCAAGGATATGATGATTGCGTGCAGTATGCCCACTGGCTCTGTAACAACAAGATGATTCTTCAAAAAATACTCAAACAACTGTTCAGCCATAGCTCTTACATCATCCTGCATTTCCAATTTACACAAGATGCTCATTAGCCAGGTAAGCATGAAGAATCAGTGCAAGAGCAAAGCAAAAGAATGAACAAATGAGAAAGGCACATAACAAAAATCAAAAGAACCATTAGCAAGAATATTTTCCATATTCCAGTACTAAATCTTTGTTTCACATGGGTGTCAACTGTCAAGAATGTATAATCATTAGGCATAACAGATTAAATTACAGAAAGTGCAACAGAGCATATCTGAACTGCAGACAGTCAGACATATTTAGCAGCTCTTTTCTACTTTATTACTTTTTTCCCTAATCACAGTCCTCAAGACAGGCATATATGAAAGCTCTTGAGAATGTACCAGAATTGGTGTGTTAATACATAAAACTCTTCTACAGTATAACTTTCAGCTTGTCAAGGTGAGTCAGACAAGCTTTAAATATCGGCTCTTGAGTTGTGAGTGTGACCTACATGAAACTTGAGGGCTAGTGTCGACTTATATCCTAGCTGACATATTATATCTGATTACCATATACGCAATGTGCCCATGAATAACTGCACTTTGAAAATTTCGCCATGACAAACTAGCCAAGAGACAGAAAACAGTAGAGACCAACCATCAAAACAAGGGAGTAAGGGTTGGTCTTACTACCGTTTATGACAAAAGCCCCACTAGATGTAGTTGTGGCACTCGCTGGCAGTTAGTTTAGCCATTTTTTATGTGAGTTTCATTCAGGTGCAAGGAAAGATTCAATTTAGGATTATCGTTTCCTTGTTTTTGGATGCAGATAATAACCAGTTTGTACGCTTTCTGTAACCTTCTGTACATTAGCAGAACATGTTCTAAGTTCTAAGCATAAAAATGTGACTTCTTTGCATCCTGCCAATAGCATGCCATGATGAGAGAGAGAGAGAGAGAGAACTAAGAAAATTCATACCGGCAATTGTAGGGCCGTAATTAATTTTGATAGCTCTTTCTTAAGTTGGATGTGAAGATTCTTGGGTGTGCTCATTCGCTTTTCAACCCCTTCAGAACAAAAATTGCATCAGAACAATGTAATATGCAAATCTGCAGCTGAATGTATTCTGTGATGATGATCATGATACCTAATTTTTGTTGTGTGTCATCAAGCGGTTGAAGAGCAGGACTCGATGTAGAACAGTTTTCAGGCAACATATCATCATGATTGTTGTCAGGTGAACTTTTTGAAGATGGACCTGTGATTTCGCCAACCTTTCTACGCTTCCTTCTGCTTTGATTGGCTTCTTCAGCAGGATCCTTGGCTCGTTCTTCCAAGTTCTGTACGATCATATGGCTTGATTGTGGTGGCTCAGATATATAGCTCCAACCAGGGGATTTTCCATCCAGTAAATTTGACCAGAAATTAGATGGATCTCCATCCAATGCACGCATTTCCTCTTTTTCACCAATTAGAGTAATGTTTCTTGAGTAAAATTTCCCGCTCATATTGGCTTCCGATATGGATGTGCAGGCAATTTTGGTGCTGCCTACAATATTTGTGGCTAATTTTCCCAAGAACTCTGAAATTACTTTATTCATAAAGTTGTCTCTTTCAGAGCTTTTACTTGCACAGTTGTCATGCTTAAGCTCATCAAGTCTAGAGAAGAGACATGATGCACCCCAACTAATCAAGGAATGGCTTATGCTGTGTGTTATATCCTTATCAATTAGCATCCCCTGTTTTGCAAGCACAAGCCACTTCTCCTCCATTGTGAAAGGAGTGTATAAGCGAAAAATACTTGGATGCCTAAGTTGTGCCTCTATTTTGATTTTTTCAAGAGCATTTTGATCATTTAGTGGGTTCCAGTCACTATTATATATAATAAT
Source organism: Triticum aestivum (assembly GCF_018294505.1). Lineage (NCBI taxonomy): Eukaryota > Viridiplantae > Streptophyta > Magnoliopsida > Poales > Poaceae > Triticum > Triticum aestivum. Next base: position 16,099,499 of record NC_057809.1, on the reverse strand, counting down.
GGCATCGACAGACGACAGCTCAATACTTGGGAGGCATGCACTTGTTTCAATCAGAAAAACAAATCTCCCCTTAGTCTTGTCATTGAACTTATTAAGTGCCACTGCTTTCTTTGAGAATGATCCACGAAATTCAACACGTTCATATGACTCCGGGCCAAATTTGTGACGCACAACAGTTTCCAATGTATCACCCACTGAGCTTCCACCTGCTACACCAGACTGCCAGGACATCCCAAAAAACATGCTCAGTTAAGAAAAAATGAAGGACTTCTCGAAGACACAAATTTCATAGAGGAGCATCAAGGGAATACGTCAATAAGAAATGACAACATTGTTGAGTACTTGAAGTAACATGTTTGGAACAATAAGTGAAATGGCACTTGCATGTCACTAGGAGGAATTTGTCATGTATTATTTCTTTCTATTGTTAATTACTTGTTATAAGAAAAGTACTTTTGCACATCATGGCAACAACGTGTTCACTCGTGTAAAAATCTGCTGAAATAAATAGCATATTGGCATTTTATGTGGCGGTCATGACATCGCACCTGAGGCAAAGTGCAAGCAAGATAGCTAATGAGCTAAGATATTCAAAGCTAAGAAATTAATTATACAAGTTCAGCTTCTAAAAAATGTATGGCAGCAATGTTTTAAAAACAGTGATTGTATGGCATAAAAAAGGAACAGGTGCCCTACATGTTACCATACAATCAACAGTTAGGACACATAACTGGACTACTTGGAGAGAAATAATTAATAGTAGATGCATGACTGAACGAATACCATATAACAATTTTCAGAACCATGATTGGTTGATCAACTGATTACCATCAGTATTAGCCAATAGATAACGTGAAACATTCTAGGATGATAAATCAATCGTATAACATGCGACAACTACAGAGATCTAAGATTCGATAAATTATGCCACACATGATCATAAGTAAAAGAGGGTAATGCCATGAGTATCTCACTTGAAAAAGAATAATAACTCTTAGCCTCTTGTTCCTTATTGCTTCAAGCATTTTTTGAAGAAGCAGTAGCTTGCCACATGCTTGCACTCTCGTAACTATAGGATCAGTGTGATCATGATTGTTGACAGGAGGTCGCAGGGATTCATCAACAAGGTAAGGGTCATCACAGCACTAACATAACGACATGAAGAACAGATCAAAGTCAGTAACAGAGCCATAACTTTGCAGAAGAAGGAATAAAGTACGTGTATTGCAGATTGCATATAGACTGTTATCATACAAGCCGTAAATTTGTTTGCAAAGCACACCTTTGAGAGAGACATAATAATGTCATAAAGAGCTTTATCACTTTTCATCTGCGACTGGAGGACAGATGAGTTTGAAAGCAGTATGGAACAATATATCTGCAGCTGCAGTTGTGAAATGTAAGCAGGAACCCAGTGCTCCAATATTTTTAAAGAATCTGCTTGACGCTCATATGCAATATGACTTTTGAAGTTTCCTTCCAGCATCATAAGGGTCTCAGCAGTATCAACGCGATCGCCATTTTCTTGCTCTCCAGAATTAAGGAATGCTAGAAGTTTCACGTGCTCGGGAAGATTATCCTGCAAAATAACAATATAGCATGGCTTATTTGTGGTATAGAAAAAACTGACCGGCCAGAGCTATTGATAGGCACCTTAATTTGGGAGCTCACAAGCAACATTCTGAAGTCAGTGGGAATTTCCTTCAGTTGTTCGAGATATTGTAGAGCTGACTTTTCATAACAATCAACTATGACTGCTTCCCAACCAATGTGTGCTATAGGTTCAATATCCTGTGTCATGGCAGAGAGATCACAATTAAATGACAAACATAAGCTTGAGAGATGGGCTAGGGGTGTAGTAACAACGACATCAATATGATCTAGGTATCTATGTGCTCTTAATTGGTAAGCAGCATTTGCACACTAAGACTAGGCAAGGAAATACTTAGCAGTTGGCACTTACCTCTAGGATAGCATCAGGATGGGATAAGAGAACCTGTAACATACTGCGGCTTCCACTCTCATAGAATTCCAAATCTCGAATTAATTTCAGCTCATCTTTCCCCCCGTCATACACAACAACATTGATAAATGGTGCCAACTTATTGAACTGAACCTCCCATAAGGACAGAGAACCAGGGGTTGTGACAATTAGAAAAGGTTGGCTGATGTCAGGTAATACAGACATTGTGAATAACACGGTCTTCATTACATACTCCTGCATAATAAATGAGTTAAGCATCGAGTCCTTTTTATTTAGAAAGGAGTTCAAAATTAACCAAGTACAACTGTGAGAGATGTACTTATAATTGTAAATTGTTGCATCCCTGTAAACAAAGCAATAGAACATCTCACAATGCCGTGGCCATAACTACTATGAACAAGAATGTGGGTGAAAAACTAGAGTAGATGGACTAGTGATGCTAAGCTACTTGCATGGTTCCTACCTTCTCATCGACAAGAACAGCACCATGAGATTTGTGCCAGTACTCTCGAAGGTGATTGATTGAACACAAGTGATCATTGTCAAAATCAGGATGGCACCCATCTGGCAATCTCTCAAGTTTCTGGAATGAGCTTTGCTTAATCTGTAAAGACAACTAATATTATACAGAAGAGCTTAAGTAGAAGTTCCACGAAAATGTAAAGTTTCAAGCACACTCATAACTAACTTGTGACAAAGAGAACAGCGATAAAGATATTGTCAATGTCGTGATAGTTCAATAAAGCCAGAAAAATAAAGATAACTTTCAAGGGCTAGCTAAATACTTATGGGTTGCTATGGATGTTAAATAATCATGCCTATAGAAGTTCTTTTTTTTCTGCATGAGTTGTTTGTAGAAAGAAAAACTCAAAATACACATCAATTGAATCAACTAATCAAAAGATCATGATACATCTGTCTATTGCATAGAATGTATGATAACTACATGGATTCATTTCTCGGCAACTTAGAGGTAATCTCTGAGGGTGAATGGACTGACACCAACTCAGATCTTTATAAGAATTAAAAAAAAATGGAATTGGCAGATCAGTTAACACAGTTTTCAGTTTTCTTAGTCTTGGTGGCTAGTATCATGGATCATCTAAAACAGCAAAAATCTTAATGGTATAGACAGCCTAGAAAACGGATGTTACATTTCTATGAAGTTTATCTTCGAACTGACCAGGCTATATTTTCTACCAGAGTCATGTCAATATGTCATGCATGAATTAAAAGTAATATCAGGCAAGCTATAGCAATAAAATTGGTTTTTCCCACCACACCTTTGTTTTTTGGGGAACAGATGATTGTTTTGCAGCTTCACGGCGGTTCTCGTAGTTCTTTTTAAGTTCGTCAGCTTCCGGCGTACATAAACAGGATGAAGTCTCTAGTTCCCATGTTGCATGATCATAGCCAAGACCCCTCCATTTCACTAACCATTCAAGAGTACAATATGTATAATTGACACCAGTTGAGCAAAAGAAATCATCAGCGCAGAAGAAATCATCAGCCAATTTGGGGGGCACAAGTAGCCTCTTCCTCAACAGGCGATGTGGCTTAGTCCATTCCTCCTTCCAAATTGTCTGGGGAATCATTTCACAAGAAAAACATAAGCATGGATCTTTTGCAAAGCCTGAGTCATCCTTCATAGGCACGAAGAAATAAAGTTCACCACAAAAATAATCACCTTTTCAGTATGATTCCTCTTGTTAAACAAGGAAAGAAGATCAGGACCTCCAGGCATGACCTTAATATCACCTTCTGGAATCCAACGGTTATGGACATGTGCCAGATTTTTATACTTGACAAAATACTGCTTGCTAGTTTGCATTCCTACAAACATAGAACCAATAAACAGAGGCACTAAATTAGGAAATAGAAGGCAATACTGCTAGGATAAACTTTGATTTTGTTTCATGCAAGATTATTTTTTTGTTCTTTGCTTACCCTCAGCCTCCTTGACATCCCACACAGACTCTATCCCATCAACAATATAATGTAAGCCAAACTGCAACCTCTTTTTTGTACAGCTGGTACAGAACCAATTCCCAAGGGACAAATATTGATCCAGACAAGACATATGGTACCTACTTTTGCAACCTTTTCCACCACAAGACCTATTACCAATTGAATATATACATCAGATCATCACAAAGTGAATATTGTGCATGATGGACCAAAAGTATACACAGAAGATTAATAATATACAAAGATCAGATGAGAAGTTTTAATAGTGTGTTCTCTTTCCATGATAAGCAGTATAAAAGAACAGGAGATTTACAAGTTCAGTTAGAAATTGGTTTCATAAAACAGGTCAAGTAACGAAAAGTCAAGATCTTCAATATTTGCACATATAGGGATGTACACGCTCATGTATTGAGGGAAGAATATTTTTCATTCGCAAACCGCAATAATATGTTCTTATGGTATCCTAGAGAAATGGCTTCATTTGCATTACTGTTTTCTGTACTAGTAAATACTGATGGAAAAAAAATGAATCAACTTACCTAAAAGTTCCTGGGGTTCCACGACCACAAGCAGCACATATGTTGGAGTTACCATCTGTTCCATCAGATTGGGTCACCTTGAGATGTCCTGAAGCTGAATTTTCTTTTTGAACAGTAATAGGTTCACCATCTCCAACTGTGCTCTTAATCTAACATAATATCAAAAGTTGGACCCGATCACGTTGATGCATAAAAATCAGAAAGCACGTCATACTTCTTTTTTGGGGAAAACAAATTTTTTATGTGCCATGAAAAGCCGTTGCCAAGAGAATTGAAGTACTCCTGAGCTACAGTTAGAGAGGGCTACCTCTTCATGAGGAATAGGTATTGGTACACTCTGCAATGATGATGGTGATGGAAAGCTTTGCCTGCAAAATGGATGGTTAACACAGAATTAACATCAATTCAAAATACATGCCTAATTGCCAGTATCAAAGAAGTCATAAAGGCTGAAAAGTAAAGCACCTTGCAAGGCCAATGCGTGGATCTCTAGCCTTTGCTGGAAGACTGCTTTCAACCGCTATATTTTGCACGTCGGTAGGTTTATGTGGCTGTACCTACAACAATTGACGACAAGAGGTTAGTAATTGTCACTGCTTCAAATGGTGTCCTATGGAGTAAAAGGCACCTGACTGTTGTTACTGATTGGCTGTTGTAGTGTCTCTATACAGTTGCTTCTATAGCATGGAAAGTATAGTATTGCATATTGCATCTTCCCAATTAATGTTCATATGCACATCTTTTATCATGAACAATCGATACATGCAATAGCATTTAACATGCTTGGCTGCCACTTAAGTAGATACCTAGCCCAGCAGATGGCTAAAGACAAGTATAGTATGAAATTTAATAGATGGAGGCAAAGACAGAAGTATTGCAAAATTGATAGATCATGCACCAGATGCTATTGAAGTCTCGCAAGAACTCACAGTTATGTTCAAAGAGTTTCCATTTTTGCATATTAAAAAGGTGGCATTAGCGCTGGCAAAAATGAAATGCAGACAGTGCAAACCTCTGACAATGGTGTAGAACATTGGTCAACTCTTGTGTCTGAAGTTTCATGTAAACCAGAAATAGGACTGTTAGAAACTTTGAAGGCAGCATGGCTTGAATGTCCCTTGCTTTTTTCAATCAACCTGCTACCTTCACACAGGATAGCAGTGTTGCTGTCTGCCACATGCCCACTTGCAGTATTCTCCTTGCCCATCCTGTCAGGGGAAGCAACAACTATATCTGAAAATTTAAGAGACAAATTAGATATGATAGTACTCGGATGAATTGATGCAGGCTAAATGACCAAGTGTGCAACTAATAGGCAAATCTCATAAACCAGAATGCAGGCTAAATGCCCAAGAGTAACACATATATGGAAATTCTCATGTTGATTTGGTGCCCAAACAAAGTGGTTCTGTATGATTGTGCCTAAATGATGGTGCCCTAGATATGTACCTCACCTTGAAGCCTAGAACCTCAACTAGTGTGCCTAAATGATGATGCCTGACTTGTGTGCCTACACATTTTGTTATTCCCATATATATAAACCTTCAGCTAGTCCTAACCACTAGGCAACCCCATGATTACAATGTGATTTGATAACAGAGTAGGTAAGCCAGCAGAGCCCTTTAAAACTACTTGTCTGAGAGGATGTGACCATTCAGCCTTTAAGTAAGTAGAGCAAGAGCCCAACATAAGAGAGGAAGTAATATACCTGAGGCACCCACTCTTACGCCAGTCTTGAATCTCTTGATGTAGCTTCTTGCATCCATTCTTTTTTTCCGCTTCTTCGAGGAAGAGCCAGCGTCCCCGTTGCTCGCTTGCCCACCCATCACTTGCTCCTCTGCATCCATCCTAGAGCCAGAGTTTATGTCTGAACCCCTTGACAGAGAATTGGGCACACTGCTCTTCTTAACCGCGCTCGACGCTCCGAGCGGCGCTTCCTCCACCGCTCTGTTCTGCTGCCTGTCACAAGACGGTGTCATCACATTTGCCCCCGTGGAACCCCTCTCCCGACCACCAGGAAGGGGTGTGCTCCGACCTGGGCTCCCCGGACCCGGCGCACCTGGCCCTCCGTGCGGCCGCAAGCGGGGAGCTTCCGTCACGGCCTCCGCGTTGCTCCTCGCCACGTTCCCACTGGTTGTCGGAGGCGCCCCTCCGGGCCGGCTGTTCCCCATTCCACCGCTCTGCAACCTGGCATCAGTCAGTCAGAGAACAGAAATTCAGTCAGATCGCAAATCCACGGAGCAGGAACCAGAATCCCAACTGGAAAGCCCACATCAACTGCGCGACGCGGAAGGAAGAAATCCGAGATCGAAAGCGCCCCGCGCGCACGCGCAGTCCGGAGGCAAAAAAAAAAAACCCCAAAATCCGCCCGCAGTCGAGGCCCGCCGCCCAGGGACGGAACCCTGCTCCCGGGCCGTTCCCCTCCCCGGAGCGCGCGGAAGGCGCGCCGACGGGCGGGTCCGCGGATGGGAGGGAGGCCCCGAGCGACGGCGCGCGGAACAGAGGAAGAGGAGGCGGGCGGGCGGAAGCGTTACCTCTGCGGGCGGGCGCGAGGACGGGCGGGGAATGCGGGGCGGGCGCGGCGGCGGGCGGCGGCGGCGGAGGCTAGGGTTTAGCGCGATCGCGTCGGGCGGCGGCCGCAACGGGGTTTTGAGGAGCTCCGGCGGGAGAAAGAGGGGGCGCCTGCCCCGTGGCTCTTGTTGTTACCCCCTCCCCCCTCTGCCCGCGCCGCGGCCGTCTCGTCACGGGCACTGCAACAACAGCGGCAGTGGCTTGTGAGCCTGTAAATGCCAAGTCTCTCCCCTACCCCGCCCCCCACCATTGGACCAAAAGGTTTTGTAGTATGTGATAATGTCCTTATTGAGCAATAATTGTGGTGCATTTATTGTGGGGACCGAAAAAAGGAGCGACATAAATTCTACTAGACCGGAGTTGATGGGGCGTATCCATCAGAGTATTTTATCATCACCACGTGCCTAAATATTAGTATTGAAAAGAAATTACGGTCAAGCAGCCGGTGACAGATCAGACCAGATTGCTAGAGTGGGCCCGAGGTGAGTTGGGCTGGGCCTTTTGGTCTGTTTCCTTTTTTTTGGTAGGTGTATGCTGGCTCGACCTAGATCTTAGGGTGGGGCGATTTGGTGGGCTAGAAGGAAAGCAATTCACGACTACGAATTCCAAAGCCCACTTTCTACAATGTGTTTTGTGAACAGGTACTTGGAGGACCTGCATATCGCTACCAAACGTGCACCAACGCGACATTCACAGCCGGTGATTCATAGGCCGCGCAGGTGGATCCCGCCGGGAGAAGAGTCGATGAAGATCAATGTAGATGGGACCATCTCTCGCCAAGGAGGAACTGGTGCATCGGCTGCTGTGTGTCGGGACAAAGAAGGCGACTACCTTGGATCTTCAACGGTGGTTTTCGAAGGACTAGTCGACGCCCCAAGCTTGGAAGCTCAAGCGTGCAACAAGGCGCTTGCTTTGGCTCAAGATCTAATGCTGACACATGTGATAATAGTCTCGGATTGCATGCAGGTTGTTTCGGATATTCATGGGATGGCGTCGTCTTCCTCGTATGCTTTTGTAATTCAAGAGATTAAAGATAGAGTTACAGACTTTTTAGGAGTTAAGTTTCGTTTTGAAGGTAGGGAGGCAAACTTTGAGGCTCATGCCTTGGCAAAGGCAGCCTCGTCTCTCCCTACCGGTCGCCATCTGTGGCTAGGGAACCCGCCAGACATTATTTGTATTCCTCCGGCTTTGGTTGATCAATAAAATCCCTAGTTACACCTAAAAAAAGATCTTAGGATGGGGCATGTCTTACCCTACGTCTTGCTGGATCTACCCTAAAACGAGCAGCTAGATCATATTTTTGCGAAGGCTCGTGCTCTCAGCAACGGGTGGGTGCTCGTTGAGCTGATGCTAAAAGAATGGACATGGAATCGGATGGTTCAGACTATGCTTCAAGAAGGTTTTCCGGCGACTCCCACAGCCGCTATATAATAGAAACAACATACGACGATGCATAGGAAAGAAAATAAACATCATAACAAACATGAAAAAAAAACACTAGATCCAAGTTAGAATGAAAACGCGGCAATTTTACCATGCACTACGGCGGCGGCCCGATCCACTAGGAGCATCAACGACAGGACGCTTTCTCCTACGCATCTTGCTCCAACTCAGGGGGGCGACTATGGTGGCACCGATGGAAAAAAAAACTTTGAGGGTGGTGAGGACGGTAACCGAGGGCGAAGCTCCGAGCGATGAAGATCCTCTGGAGGCGAATCCTTACCGAAGGTGGAGGCGTCGAAGACTTCAAGTGTTCGCCTGGGATGAAAAAGAAGAAGAAGTCTGGGATCGCGAGGATTGGGGTGGTCGCTGGGGTTTGGGGCTATGGGAAAGAGTTGGTATGAAAAGGATTTATAGTCGAGTCTTTTTAAGCAAGGTTGGCTCTGGGCCTAGGCGGGAGGGTGACCGCCAAAGGCCCAACCCTAGGAGGGCATGATCCTACATGGTTTGTTTGTCCTTCTACATAGGCAAATAGCCTATCGCAAATAAAAAGGCCTAGTAGCCTGGTCTGTATGTACAAGAATTCATGAATAGTATGTGTCAATTAAGCATGTGGTGGTGCATCTCCACGACACAAAGACTGATCCCTCATGTCACACCACCACTTTACCTGCCTATCCTCGGCACCCCCTCCCCTTGTCGGTGTCAAAACCGGTGAATCTCAGGTAGGGGGTTCCGAGCTGTGGATCTTGGATCAATGGGTAACAAAGTACGCATGGACAATATTTACCCAGGTTCGGGCCCTCTCGAAGAGGTAAAACTCTATGTCCTGCTTGATTATATTAATGTGTGTATATGAGGATTATAGAGTTGATCTACCATGAGATCGTATGAACTAAACCCTAGATGAGTAGGATGATGGTTCTAGCCTCTACGGACTAAACCCTCTGGTTTATATAGACACCAAGGGTACCTAGGCTTACATATGTCGGTTACCACCAAAGGATGAGCACGCGAGCTATGTCAACCAAGACTTGGAGTATACGTCAAGTGTTGAAAATATGCCCTAGAGGCAATAATAAATTGATTATTATTATATTTCCTTGTTCATGATAATCGTTTATTATCCATGCTAGAATTGTATTGATAGGAAACTCAGATACATGTGTGGATACATAGACAACACCATGTCCCTAGTAAGCCTCTAGTTGACTAGCTCGTTGATCAATAGATGGTTACGGTTTCCTAACCATGGACATTGGATGTCATTGATAACGGGATCACATCATTAGGAGAACGATGTGATGGACAAGACCCAATCCTAAGCCTAGCACAAGATCATGTAGTTCATATGCTAAAGCTTTTCTAATGTCAAGTATCATTTCCTTAGACCATGAGATTGTGCAACTCCCGGATACTGTAGGAGTGCTTTGGGTGTGCCAAACGTCACAACATAACTGGGTGGCTATAAAGGTACACTACAGGTATCTCCGAAAGTGTCTGTTGGGTTGGCACGAATCGAGACTGGGATTTGTCACTCCGTGTAAACGGAGAGGTATCTCTGGGCCCACTCGGTAGGACATCATCATAATGTGCACAATGTGAACAAGGGGTTGATCACAGGATGATGTGTTATGGAACGAGTAAAGAGACTTGCCGGTAACGAGATTGAACAAGGTATCGGGATACCGACGATCGAATCTCGGGCAAGTATCATACCGATAGACAAAGGGAATTGTATACGGGATTGATTAAGTCCTTGACATCGTGGTTCATCCGATGAGATCATCGTGGAACATGTGGGAGCCAACATGGGTATCGAGATCCCGTTGTTGGTTATTGACTGGAGAGTTATCTCGGTCATGTCTACATGGTTCCCGAACCCGTAGGGTCTACACACTTAAGGTCCAATGACGCTAGGGTTATAGGGAATAGATATACGTGGTTACCGAATGTTGTTCGGAGTCCCGGATGAGATCCTGAACATCACGAGGAGTTCCGGAATGGTCCGGAGGTAAAGATTTATATATGGGAAGTCCTGTTTTGGTCGCCGGAATAATTCGGGGGTTACCGGTATTGTACCGGGACCACCGGAGGGGTTCCGGGGGTCCACCGGAAGGGTCCACCTGCCCCGGAGGGCCCTAAGGGCTGTATGTGGAGAGGGACCAGCCCCTTAGTGGGCTGGGCGCCTCCCCCCCTAGGGCCCATGCGCCTAGGGTTTGGGGGAACCCTAAAGGGGGGGCGCCCCCCTTGCCTTGGGGGGCAAGGCAACCCCCCTTGGCCATCGCCCCCTCCTCAGATTGGATCTGAGGGGGTCGGCCCCCCTCTCCCTTGCCCCTATATATATGTGGGGGTGGGAGGGCAGCCGCACCCAAGTCTTGGCGCAACCCTCCCCCTTTCCCAAGTTCTCCTCTTCTCTTGCGGTGCTTGGCGAAGCCCTGCTGGAGTACCACGCTCCTCCATCACCACCACGCCGTCGTGCTGCTGCTGGATGGAGTCTTCCCCAACCTCTCCTTCTCCCCTTGCTGGATCAAGGCGTAGGAGACGTCACCGGGCTGTACGTGTGTTGAACACGGAGGTGCCGTCCGTTCGGCACTGGGATCATCGGTGATTTGGATCACGACGAGTACGACTCCATCAACCCCGTTCACTTGAACGCTTCCACTTAGCGATCTACAAGGGTATGTAGATGCACTCTCCTTCCCCTCGTTGCTAGATTACTCCATAGATTGATCTTGGTGATGCGTAGACAATTTTGAATTTCTGCTACGTTCCCCAACAGTGGCATCATGAGCTAGGTCTATGCGTAGTTTCTATGCACGAGTAGAACACAAAGTAGTTGTGGGTGTTGATTTTGTTCAATATGCTTACCGTTACTAGTCCAATCTTGATTCGGCGGCATTGTGGGATGAAGCGGCCCGGACCGACCTTACACGTACTCTTACGTGAGACTGGTTCCACCGACTGACATGCACTAGTTGCATAAGGTGGCTAGCGGGTGTCTGTCTCTCCCACTTTAGTCAGATCGGATTCGATGAAAATGGTCCTTATGAAGGGTAAATAGCAATTGGCATATCACGTTGTGGTTTTTGCATAGGTAAGAAACGTTCTTGCTAGAAACACATAGCAGCCACGTAAAACATGCAAACAACAATTAGAGGACGTCTAACTTGTTTTTGCAGGGTATGCTATGTGATGTGATATGGCCAAGAAGAATGTGATGAATGATATGTGATGTATGAGATTGATCATGTTCTTGTAATAGAAATCACGACTTGCGTGTCGATGAGTATGACAACCGGCAGGAGCCATAGGAGTTGTCTTTATTTATTATATGACATGTGTGTCATTGAACAACGCCATGTAATTACTTTACTTTATTGCTAACCATTAGTTGTAGTAGTAGAAGTAATAGTTGGCGAGACAACTTCATGAAGACACGATGATGGAGATCATGATGATGGAGATCATGGTGTCATGCCGGTGACGATGATGATCATGGAGCCCCGAAGATGGAGATCAAAAGGAGCAAAGTGATGATGGCCATATCATGTCACCTTTTGATTGCATGTGATGTTTATCATGTTTTTGCATCTTATTTGCTTAGAACGACGGTAGTAAATAAGATGATCCATCATTAAAATTTCAAGAAAGTGTTCCCCCTAACTGTGCACCGTTGCGAAAGTTCGTCGTTTCGAAGCACCACGTGATGATCGGGTGGGATAGATTCTTACGTTCACATACAACGGGTGTAAGCCAGATTTACACACGCGAAACATTTAGGTTGACTTGACGAGCCTAGCATGTACAGACATGGCCTCGGAACACAAGAGACCAAAAGGTCGAGCATGAGTCGTATAGAAGATACGATCAACATGAAGATGTTCACCGATGTTGACTAGTCCGTCTCACGTGATGATCGGACACGGCCTAGTTGACTCGGATCATGTAATCACTTAGATGACTAGAGGGATGTCTATCTGAGTGGAAGTTCATAAGATGAACTTGTTTATGCTGAACATAGTCAAAAGGATTTTGCAAATTATGTCGTAGCTCACGCTTTAGTTCTACTATTTAGATATGTTCCTAGAGAAAAAATTAGTTGAAAGTTGATAGTAGTAATTATGCAGACAGTAAAAGGCTTATGTCCTTAATGCACTGCTCAGTGTGCTGAACCTCGAACGTCGTCTGTGGATGTTGCGAACATCTGACATACACATTTTGATGACTACGTGATAGTTCAGTTAAACGGTTTAGAGTTGAGGCACCGAAGACGTTTTAAAACGTCGCGAAACATCTGAAATGTTTCGAGGGCTGAAATTGGGATTTCGGGCTCGTGCCCACGTCAAGAGGTATAAGACCTCCGACGATTTTCTTAGCCTGCAAACTAAGGGAGAAAAGCTCAATTGTTGAGCTTGTGCTCAGATTGTCTGAGTACAACAATCGCTTGAATCAAGTGGGAGTTGATCTTCCAGATGAAATAGTGATAGTTCTCCGAAGTCATTACCACCAAGCTGCTAGAGCTTCGTGATAAACTATAATATATCAGGGACATATATGATGATCCTTGAGATATTCGCGATGTTTGACACCACAAAAGTAGAAATCAAGAAGGAGCATCAATTATTGATGGTTGGTGAAACCACTAGTTTCAAGAAGGGCAAGGGCAAGAAGGGATACTTCATGAAACGGCAAATCAGCTGCTGTTCTAGTGAAGAAACCCAAAGTTGAACCCAAGCCCGAGACTAAATGCTTTTGTAATAAGGGGAACAGTCACTGAAGCAGAACCACCCTAGATACTTGGTAGATGAGAAGGCTGGCAAGGTCAACAGAAGTATATTGGATATGCATTACAATGTGTACTTTACTAGTACTCCTGGTAGCACCAGGGTATTAGATACCGGTTCGGTTGCTAAGTGTTAGTAACTCGAAACAAAAGGCTACGGAATAAACGGAGACTAGCTAAAAGGTGAGATGACGATATGTGTTGGAAGTATTTCCAAGGTTGATCAAATATCGTACACTCCCTCTACCATCGAGATTGGTATTAAAACCTAAATAATAATTATTTGGTGTTTGCGTTGAGCATAGACATGATTGGATTACGTCTATCGCAATACGGTTATTCATTTAAGGAGAATAATGGTTACTCTGTTTATTTGAATAATACCTTCAATGGTCTTACACCTAAAATGAATGGTTTATTGAATCTCGATCGTAGTGATACACATGTTCATGCCAAAAAATATAAGATAGTAATGACAGTGCCACCTACTTGTGGCACTGCCACTTAAGTCATATCGGTATAAAACGCATGAAGAAGCTCCATGTTGATGGATCTTTGGACTCACTCATTTTTGAAAGGATTGAGACTCACAACTCACTTGTGTTCTCGTGCATATAACATCTACACATAAACCTGGCTCGGATGCCACTGTTGGGGAACGTAGTAATTTCAAAAAAATTCCTACGCACACGCAAGATCATGGTGATGCATAGCAACGAGAGAGGAGAGTATCGTCCACGTACCCTCATAGACCGTAAGTGGAAACGCTATGAGAACGCGGTTGATGTAGTTGTACGTCTTCACGATCCGGCCGATCCAAGTACCGAACGTACGACACCTCCGAGTTCAGCACACGTTCAGCTCGATGACGTCCCACGAACTCCGATCCAACAAAGCTTCACAGGAGAGTTTCGTCAGCACGACGGCGTGATGACGGTGATGATGTTGCTACCGACGCAGGGCTTCGCCTAAGCACCGCTACGATATGATCGAGGTGGATTATGGTGGAGGGGGCACCGCACACGGCTTGGAACAATCAACTTGTGTGTCCTAGGGTGCCCCCTGCCCCGTATATAAAGGAGCAAGGGGGGAGGCCGGTCGGCCCTGATGTCTACTACACAACCTTCTTCTTGTAGACGTTGTTGGGCCTCCAAGTGCAGAGGTTTGTAGGACAGTAGCAAATTTCCCTCAAGTGGATGACCTAAGGTTTATCAATCCGTAGGAGGCGTAGGATGAAGATGGTCTCTCTCAAGCAACCCTGCAACCAAATAACAAAGAGTCTCTTGTGTCCCCAACACACCCAATACAATGGTAAATTGTATAGGTGCACTAGTTCGGCGAAGAGATGGTGAAACAAGTGGTATATGGATAGTAGATAAAGGTTTTTGTAATCTGAAAATATAAAAACAGCAAGGTAACTAATGATAAAAGTGAGCGTAAACGGTATTGCAATGCTAGGAAACAAGGCCTAGGGTTCATACTTTCACTAGTGCAAGTCCTCTCAGCAATAATAAGATAATTCGATCGCATAACTATCCCTCAACATGCAACAAAGAGTCACTCCAAAGTCACTAATAGCGGAGAACAAACGAAGAGATTATGGTAGGGTACGAAACCACCTCAAAGTTATTCTTTCCAATCAATCCATTGGGCTATTCCTATAAGTGTCACAAATAGCCCTAGAGTTCATACAAGAATAACACCTTAAGACACAAATCAACCAAAACCCTAATGTCACCTAGATACTCCAATGTCACCTCAAGTATCCGTGGGTATGATTATACAATATGCATCACACAATCTCAGATTCATCTATTCAACCAACACATAGAACCTCAAAGAGTGCCCCAAAGTTTCCACCGGAGAATCTCGACGAAAACGTGTGCCAACCCCTATGCATAGGTTCATGGGCGGAACCCGCAAGTTGATCACCAAAACATACATCAAGTGAATCACGTGGTATCCCATTGTCACCACAGATACGCATGGCAAGACATACATCAAGTGTTCTCAAATCTTTAAAGACTCAATTCGATAAGATAACTTCAAAGGGGAAACTCAATCCATTACAAGAGAGTAGAGGGGGGAGAAAACATCATAGGATCCAAATATAATAGCAAAGCTCGCGATACATCAAGATCGTACCACCTCAAGAACACGAGAGAGAGAGAGATCAAACACATAGCTACTGGTACATACCCTCAGCCCCGAGGGAGAACTACTCCCTCCTCGTCATGGAGAGCACCAGGATGATGAAGATGGCCATCGGAGAGGGATTGCCCCCTCCGGTAGGGTGCCGGAACGGGTCTAGATTGGTTTTCGGTGGCTACGGAGGCTTCTGGCAGCAGAACTCCCGATCTATTGTGCTCCTCGATCGTTTTAGGGTATATGGAGATATATAGGCGGAAGAAATATGTCAGGGGGGCCACGAGGGGCCCACGAGGGTGGAGGGCGCGCCCCCTGCCTCGTGGCTTCCTCGTTGATCCCCTGACATGCACTCCAAGTCTTCTGGGCTTCTTCTGATCCAAAAATAAGTTCCATGAAGTTTCAGGTCAATTGGACTCCGTTTGATTTTCCTTTTCTGCGATATTCTAAAACAAGAAAAAAAAGAAACTGGCACTGGGCTCTAGGTTAATAGGTTAGTCCCAAAAATCATATAAAATAGCAATAAATGCATATAAAACATCCAAGGTTGATAATATAATAGCATGGAACAATCAAAAATTATAGATACGTTGGAGACGTATCAGCATCCCCAAGCTTAATTCCTGCTGGTCCTCGAGTAGGTAAATGATAAAAACAGAATTTTTGATGCGGAATGCTACCTGTCGGTGTCAAAACCGGCGGATCTCGGGTAGGTGGTCCCGAACTGTGCGTCTAAGGCGGATGGTAACAGGAGGCAGGGAACACGATGTTTTACCCAGGTCCGGGCCCTCTTGATGGAGGTAAAACACTACGTCCTGCTTGATTAATATTGATGATATGGGTAGTACAAGAGTAGATCTACCACGAGATCAGAGAGGATAAACCCTAGAAGCTAGCCTATGGTATGATTGTATGTTATTGTCGTGTCCTACGGACTAAAACCCTCCGGTTTATATAGACATCGGAGAGGGTTAGGGTTACACAAGGTCGGTTACAAAAGAAGATATATCCATATCCGTACTGCCTAGCTTGCCTTCCACGCCAAGTAGAGTCCCATCCGGACACGAGACAAAGTCTTCAATCTTGTATCTTCATAGTCTAATAGTCCGGCCAAAGGATATAATCCGGCTGTCCGAAGACCCCCTAATCCAGGACTCCCTCAGTAGCCCCTGAACCAGGCTTTCAATGACGATGAGTCCGGCGCGCAGTATTGTCTTCGGCATTGCAAGGCGGGTTCCTCCTCCGAATACATCACAGAAGAATTTGAACACAAGGATAGTGTCCGACCCTGCAAAATAAGTTCCACATACCATCGTAGAGAGAACAATATTTCCACAAATCTAATTTGCTGACTTGTTTTGGCAACACGACATTATGTCATGGCCCGTGATTATTCGAACCGTTTCCTTTAACTAGCCCCGCACATAACGCGTGGCAGTTTTTTGACACGTCTTGTCAAAGCAGAGATCGTGTCCCCTTATCACGGGATTCTCATCAATACGGGGGTGGGTAACCCAACCGCGCCATCGATTACGGCGCTTGGGGGATAATCGAGTTTTACCAGGCTAGTGGGGACGCATAGTTTCGTCCGCCCATATAAAGGGATAAGGATTCACCTCTTCATCCACGCCTTCTTCCTCCTTTGCTCATCCATTTTCGCGCACTTGAGCTCCAACACCCAAGTCCACATCCTTTCCCTCAACCTTCTCCAAACATGTCCAGAGCAGGAGGCAAATGGATGGCTTCCTCCGTTATGGAGGGACATATCAAGAAGCTGCGCGGAGCCGTATACTTAGCCGCGAATATCGCGCATCGGCTGCCCGCTGCGGGGCAGATCGTCCCTACCCCAGAACCTCACGAGAGGGTAGTTTTCCTCCACCACTTCCTCCGCGGACTGGGGTTTCCCCTCCATCCATTCGTCCATGGTCTCATGTTCTACTATGGGCTGGACTTTCATGATCTGGCCCCGAACTTCGTCTTGAACATTTCGGCGTTCATCGTCGTGTGTGAGGCTTTCCTCCGCATCCGGTCCCACTTCGGCCTGTGGTTAAAGACCTTCAATATCAAGCCGAAGGTGGTGGGTGGCCAACAGGCAGAATGCGGCGGAGCCATGGTGGGCAAGATGCCCAATGTTATATGGCTTGAAGGCTCCTTTGTGGAGACCATAAAGGGGTGGCAATCGGTGTGGTTCTACATCATCGAGCCGCGTGATGCCAAATGGGCGGCGGCCCCCCGAGTTTCGATCCGGATTCCCTACATGGCTCACTTCCTGGAAAGAGAAGGGCTTGTCGTGGGGTTCATCGGTGGAGCTGGATGGACTCCAGAAATGTATCCGGAGTATGGCAAGCAAGAAGCTCAAGCTTGTCAACATAGTCCAGGTCATGCTCATCCGCCGGATCCTCCCGTGTCAACAACGGGATTTTAACTTGTGGGAGTTCGACCCGGCCCAGCACCAGACTTTGAGCGAGCTCTTTGATGCGACGCACAAGGACGTCTGGAAGGTGTTGTTCAAGGGCGCCGAGGTCCCTCCTTCTCTCGCCGAGGACCGCGGGCTAAGCGCAAAGCGCCTAGCGCGTTCGGTGAGTTCAATACATCCCGTAGGATATTTATTTCCCCTAGCTTAATCATGTGCGGGGTCTGATCTCCATGCGTTTGACAGGACTGGGTGGATACGTCGGGGCAGATTAACTGTCCGGCCCCTTTGCCCGAAGACACTGCAGGCGCTCTCCTGACGGAGATGCTGACTTTGGCTCCTTACAAGGTGCCAGAGAAGACCAAGAAGGCCAAGGGAACCCGAAAGAGTTCCCGACGCCAGGCATCATCAGACTCACCGTCCGATGACTCTGCGGCACACTCCTCCCCTGAAGACGAGGAGGAAGAAGAAGATGCTCCCCCTTCAGTTGGGGAAGATAAGAAAAGGAAGGTCGCCCAACTGGGGAGGCCGGAGGGTCCAAGAAGGGAAGGACTCTCCTTCCGGACAGTTCCACCACCGCCACCGAAGGCGAAGACGAGTGGTTACCCAGGGCCAAGCCCCTGGGGAGGTCGTAAGTATTCGGATACCAGAGTAACTCATAGTATCCTTTTGCGCACTGCTTCCCCTAACGCCGAATATGATTATGCAGGCCGCCACGAGCCCGTATTGATGTATCATCGGACGGCTCCCTGGGCTCGTCGGATATGGATAGCGATCCACTTCCGACCGCCACCTGCCCTTGCCCTGCGGACAACGCCAAGGTATTGTCTCAAGAGGCACCGGGTCGAGGGGAGACAGTCCCGGAGGCGCCTCAAGGCGACCTTCCGGACTCCGGGGGCAGAGGGGACAAGGCCCCCGAGGGCTCCGAGTTCGGCCCTCAGCCGAACACCGCGCTGGAACCTCCAGTGGTTCCAGACTCGGGCAGGCGGCCTCCTTCCAAGAGGGGCAAGACGCCTGTGCCGGTGACCTCTGTCCATCTAGAGGCGCCGGACAATCTGCTGGAAGCGCTTCGCAGCGCTTCCATCGACGAGGAGCATCGTACTATTATGAGTGCGGTAGTCCAGAAGGTTCAGTCCGCCAAGAGCGGATTGATTGAAGCCTGTGCCAGCCTTTTAACAGGCTTTGAGGTAAGTGTTAAAATATAGAAAAAATATTACCGCATAGACAGTAGCCCCTGATGCTCTGTTCGGTGTTCACAAAGAAAAACCGAACAGAGGATCAAACAACATCGCAGGAGTCTAATATAAGTATGTCAATATGCGTATGCAGGCTTCGCTGCTGGCATCTGCCGCACTGACTGCGGAGGTCGCCACACTGAAGCAGGACCTTAAAGGGTCCAAGGACGAGCTCGGCCTTGCCAAGAGGCAGCTCGAGGAGAACAAAGGTAAGTAATACCCTGTCTATAGATATGTATATATAAAAGAAGACGCGGTTGCAAAATGACAGGATCATCGTATGTTTGCCAGGGGCCGCGACCGAAGTGGCGACCCTAAAGCAAGCGATGTCCAAGGCCGAAGATAAAGCGGCCAAGGAGCGCACCGAGCAGGAAAAGCAAGAGGCTCGGGTGGGCGAGGTGCAGCAAGAGCTCCGGGCTCTCGTGGCGAAGCACGAGGCGTTGGAGCTGGACTCGAAGACGCGAGAGTCTGAGCTTGCCGCAGCCCTCAAGAGCGCAAAAAGTGCCAAGGCCGAAGCCCAAAAGGCCCTCCAGGAGATTGACGCGATGAAGAAAATAGCGGCGGGTAAGGCATTCTATATGCAAAGCAAGCATGTGAAAGTAAACTACCTATTACTTACCCGAATCCGGAGCTCTCCAGGAGCATTCGCAGATTTGCCCCGCAGCGTGTCGGATGCCGCACAGTTTTACCAGGCCGAGGAGGGAAGCTCAACGGAGAAGCTGTTTTGGTCTCAGTATACTGGGACCGAACACCCGGTGCCTATGAGCGACCAGCTGAAGCAGCTGGTCGAGCTACACAAAGCGGCCGAACAGGCCATGAAGGGCTTTATAGTCCGGCTGTGGCCTGGCGACACCCTCCCAAACAGCTACTTCGGCCTGGTGAGGCGGCTTGTGGACGCATGCCCACGGCTGGAGGTCGTCAAGCGGTCTGTCTGCATCGAAGGTGCACGCCGGGCTTTCGCCCACGTGAAGGTGCAATGGGCCAAGCTAGACGCTGTGAAGCTGATCAAGGAGGGACCGCCGCAGGGCAAGGAGCATCGCACCCCCGAAATTTATTATGAGGGTGTCCTGAAGGGTGCCCGTCTTGTAGCGGACGAATGTTCAAAGGATGTAATATTTGAGTAAACTTGCTCGTGTGATCATGTATGATGAAAACTTGTTTCATATGCGCTATGCAACGCTTGTTTGAATTTAAAATATTACCTTCTGTTTGGTTGTTTATCCAATCTGAGAGATGGCTAGTCCTCGGCTTCTGCCCCCATGCCGCGAGTGCTGGGGTGTTTGGGATAAACCTGAGCACTCTTGTTCCCATTTTTGGGCCCTTCGAGGGAGGTGCTCACCACAACGAACAAGGCAACCGGACTAATAATGCTTTATCACTCTCACTTAGCCATAGAATTCTATAATTTTAAATTTCGGCGAAGCCCCTGGTATTCGGAAGGCCGAATTCGGGGCGCGATACACGCCTTTAAGCCGGTTAGGACCGGCTCCTCGCTCTAAGCGGCATAAGTCTTTAGGGACTCAAAACCTCGCCGAACAGCGACCAGTCTCTCGCCTTATCATGATAGTCAGTTTTAGCTTTCTCTACTGAGGTGCTTAGCCCAGCAGAACCGGGGCACAATCGCAGTAGTTCTCTTAGCGCTACCTTAGCCGATAGAGCGGGATGTAAGGTACCAAAACATAGGAGCCGGGCAAACCCAACATTTGACCAAAGACATGATTCGGAGCTGATGCATATAATGCTATAAGTTCGGGGTGCCGCACTTATGAAAGTGTTCGGATTTCTCACACCATATTGTGGGGTACTTAAGCCCCTAGTGTGTTGGCCGTACCAAAGTGTACAGTTGCGAGGTGTCATTAATGAACACATATATATAAAACAAGAATGCAATAATAGTCTTAATGTTATGCGTTGTTTATTCAAAGAGGTGCGTTAAAGCAGAATGATACGGATAGTGCGATAAGCAAAAAGTAGGACTATGTCCCTTCCAAGGGCAAGCTGAGGAATAGTATTAAAGCAAATATTTCACTCGTTATCGTAATCCACCTGGGAGTTCCATGGTGTGACGTAGCTTTCTGCCTCTCTTGGTTGCTGCATCATGTGTTCGACAATCATGCTGCCGGACAAGGTTTCCAGAGATTAAAGTCCTTAAAGAGAAAAATAACAAAGCGGGAAGCCCCTAGTGCGGTTTAGGCCGCCTCTTGGAGTGTGTCGTAGTTGTGCCCCCTCCCCACCTGTGCCTATGATATTTTTAATGCGTAATTATGTACGCGTGGCACGGATTTTGCCGCTTGGCTGGGACTGGGGTGGGGGCCGCATTGCTACGCGAGCTCAGATCGTGCCAGGCGGTCCAGTTGCTGATTACTCCGAGCGCGCTTGAAGGTGTCCGGGTCTTGAGACGCCGAACTGGTGGATTGCCTTGAGAGGCTGCTTTGCGCTTCTGCTGCGAGGGCCGCAGTGTGCTCCTCCGTTCGGAGAGAGGGCTCTGTGTTTCCATTAACTGTAATAACCCCACGAGGTCCTGGCATCTTGAGCTTGAGGTATGCATAATGCGGTACCGCATTGAATCTCGCAAATGCGGTTCGCCCGAGCAGTGCATGATAACCACTTCGGAAGTTATCCGGGGATCCGAAGACCACTTACAGTGTAATTGAACCTGTGCAATGGGCCTCTACACCTGTAATGACGCCTTTAAAGGTCGTTTTTATTGGTTTGATCCTTGAGGGGTCTATACCCATTTTGCGCACTGTGTCCTGATAAAGCAGGTTCAGGCTGCTGCCGCCATCCATAAGGACTCGAGTGAGGTGAAATCCGTCAATGATTGGGTCTAGGACCAGTGCGGCGAATCCGCCATGACGGATAGTAGTGGGGTGGTCCCTGCGATCGAAGGTGATCGGACAGGAGGACCATGGGTTGAACTTTGGGGCGACTGGCTCCAACGCATATACGTCCCTGAGCGCACGCTTCCGCTCCCTCTTGGGGATGTGGGTTGCGTATATCATGTTCACAGTCCGCACTTGTGGGGGGAACCTCTTCTGTCCTCCGGTGTTCGGCTGCTGGGGCTCTTCCTCGTCATCGCTATGTGGCCCCTTATCTTTGTCTTCGGCAATTAACTTGCCGGCCTGCTTGAACACCCAACAATCCCTGTTGGTGTGGTTGGCTGGCTTGTCGGGGGTGCCGTGTATTTGACACGAGCGATCGAGTATACAGTCCAAACTGAACGGGCCCGGAGTGCTTCTTTTGAATGGCTTTTTCCGCTGACCGGGTTTAGAGCCTTTGAATCCGGCATTGACTGTCGTATCTTCAGTATTATCGCTGTTAATGCGGCGCTTATGTTTGTTGCGACGTGACCTGCTATTGCCGTCCTTGGTATCCGAAGTACCATGGTTCTTTGACATATTATTACTGCGAGCCAGCCAGCTGTCTTCTCCCACACAAAAGCGGGTCATGAGTGTCGTGATGGCTGCCATAGATTTCGGCTTTCCTGACCAAGGTGCCGGGCTAGCCACTCATCGCGAATGTTGTGTTTGAAAGCTGCTAAGGCCTCCGCATCCGAACAGTCGACAATTTGATTTTTTTTTGTTAGGAACCGAGTCCAGAATTGCCTGGCCGATTCTTCTGGCTGCTGAATTATGTGGCTCAAGTCATCGGCATCTGGTGGTCGCACATAAATGCCCTGAAAGTTGTCGAGGAATGCGGCTTCTAGATCTTCCCAATAGCTAATGGACTTTGCTGGCAGGCTATTAAGCCTGGTCCTTTGAGTTTTAGTGGGAGGTATTTGATGGCGTGTAAGTCATCACCACGGGCCATATTGATGTGGAGGAGGTAATCCTCGATCCATACCGTAGGATCTGTTGTGCCGTCGTATGATTCAATACGCTTTCCTTTTGCTGTTGGAGCACCAAAGCCCAAGAACGAATCAACAAAGGAAGGAAATCCCCAAAATATCATGAAAAAATCACCGTTAATTTGCATCAGTTGACAGGTGGACAGTTGTCAGACCCAACCCAGCTGCATGCTGCGTCTTTGAGCACGCCACGCTGTTTCATCATCTCTCTAACTTGGTGCACAGAGTCCCATTTTCCGGCGGCCGCAAGGGTGTTGGAGAAGGCCATGTAGGCGCCCGGTCTCCCGGCGCGGCTCAACTCAAATACCTCCCTTGACGCAACATTGGCAATGTCCACGTCGCCGTGCAGGGTGGCCGCCCCGAGGAGGGCCGCCCACACGTCAGAGTTTGGCCTCGCCGGTATCCCCCTGACGAAATCGTATGCCTGGCGCACGCTGCCGAACCTGCCCAACAGGTCCACCATGCAAGCGTAGTGTTCCATCCGTGGTTTGAGCGAGCAGTCGCGCTCCATGCTCTGGAACACCTCCTGGCCTCGGGACAGCAGTCCGGCGCGCGCGCACGCCGACAGGGCGCTCAGGAATGTGGCATGATTTGGCCTGACGCCCCGCTGCTGCCCCCGCATCTCCTCCAACAGCAAGAGAGCCTCATCTGAAAGGCCGTTCTTCCCGTAGCCATCGATCATCGAAGTCCATGTGATGACGTTCCTCTCTGCCATCCCGTCGAACACCCTCCGCCCCTCCTCAACTCGGCCGCACTTGGAGTACATGTCGAGCAGCGCACTCCCCGCCTTGATGTCAGAGATGACCTTGCTCTTGATGACCTGGCAGTGCACCTGCTCCCCGAGCTCCGGCGACGACAAGAGCGAGCACGCGCCAAGCACGCTCACGCATGTCGACACCGTCGGCCGGAACCTCGCTCGCTGCATCGCCTTGAACACCTCCAGCGAGCTCTCCGCGGTCTCCTCCGTCTTGCTGTACCCCTCCACCATTGCGTTGTACGCCACGACGTCCTTCTCCTCCATCCCGTTGAATATGGCCTCGGCGTCCCTGTACAGCCCTTGGTTCATGCAGCCGACGATCAGCGCCGTCGAGCACACCATGCCCGGCTCCGGCACCATGCCGTACACCCGCCGAGCATAGCCCAGCGACGCGTTCTTCACGTAGGCATCCACCAACGCCGCGACGAGGATGTCGTCGAGCTCCGCGGGGGACCTGACGACGCGCGCGTGGACCTCCCTCGCCGCGCGGGGCAGCGCCAGCGCCGCCGACAGCTTGAGCGCCATGGAGAGCGCGAACACGTCCAGGCGGCCCGTGGAGGCCGCGAGCCGCCGCACGATCCCCAGCGCCTCCCAGGGGAGCCCCAGGCGGAAGTACCCGGCGACGAGGTAGTTGTGCGCGGCGTTGGTCGGGCGGGGCATTCCGTCGAACACCGCGCGGGCGTTGCGGTGGGAGCCACAGCGCAGGTGCAGGATGAGGAACTTGACGGAGAGGTCGGCGGTGGGGCGGAGGCCGGAGGTGAGGAGCTGCGCGTGGAGGCTCTGCGACTCGGGGCGCGGCGGGGGCGTGTTGATGACGCTCTGGACCGCGGCGGCCAGGGCCGCGGCGGTGCGCAGGTAGCGGGGCACGCGTGGGGTTACAGAGCAGGAATGGCGCCGGTGGGAGTTTGTTTCTTGCATCTCGCCGCCGGCGACCCGGCAGCTCGCCGTCGGCTTCGGCTCGGGCCTTTGGGTGCGAGGATCCCACGAACAACTCCGGCAGCGAACGAGAGAAGCAGGCCTTCAGAGATGCCTCATTCAGGTTTCAGCAGTTGAGTCAAGTACTCAATTGTCACCCTCAAGTTTCACAAATCTCACACCCGGCCAGGGGCCCAACTTACATCAATAGATCTCAGCCGTCCGTCCCCATCATGGAACTGGTCGGCAGTGAAGACGTGGCACTCCCCTGCGGGCTGCGGCTGAGATGGAGAGAATTGAAAGTAGTAGGGATCAACAATCTAGGTATATAAAATTGGCACGACTGAAAATCGTTCACATAGGATATTATATTCTTCCCAAACGGAGTGATCTTCAGGTATTGTAGTCCGACATCCCTTTCGTTGAGCAACCGCGGCATTTCTTTTCTTCTTTTTTTTTGCGGGGCAAAGGACGATTTCATTGCTCAAAGAAGCATATCAGGCTTAGACAAGTTTACAATAGAGTCCAGCCTCTAACACAGCCAGACCGTGGTACGGGGAGTGCAATGACCATACGCTGCAAGCGCATGGCTAACTTTATTCTTTTTTTTTTTGAGATCTGGAGTAGAAACAAACTACTCAGGTGGGGGGACGGTACATTCAGAGAGCATCAAGGGTCGTAGATTTTGGCCACTTCTCGCGGCGGCGGCATCCATTTGGCCGCAGGTAATTCAGTACTACGGCTTTCTGAACTCCCTTCTTTCATTTTTTTTCCTTGCCCTCAGTTGCATCCCTTGCCTCTGCTGCAGTTCTTAGTTCCTTGTCGTACTTTACCAGGAACTGCATGGAACTGCTAATTGTCTCCCTTCCGTTGTTTCGCAGGCTATCTTCTCTAAGGTACCAACTCCTCCAAAGAAGCATCAGGATCTTGGCACGATCGACCTTCTTCACTTTTTGTATCCAGCAAAGTCTGAAGCCAATCCTCCCCATTCTTTTCAGCAGGTAAATTCCACACTTCCCTCATAGCACACCTGAGAGCTCTACTTTTTGTGCACATGACCACTGCATGGTGTTCGTCCTCAATACTGTTACCACAAATGCAGCAAGTGGCATCCAGTTCAATGGTTCTTTTCCACTTGTTTTTTTTGTAGCTAGAGTATTTGTGGCCACTCGCCAACCAAATATTCGCACTTTTCCAGCAACTTTCAGTTTCCAGATGAGATCCCAGCTGCTTCTATCATTTGGCTCTCTGGTGGAACTCGACGGGTTTTGGGCCAGCTGAGGTAGGCTTGTTGCGGCTAACTTTATTCCGCCAGCAACTAATGAGAGTAAAAAAATCTCCCTGGGGTCAGCAACTGCTACCCTACGAATCTCTTCTACGTGCACTCGGTATTGAGACTGATCCTCCGAATGCATCTTCAGCATCGACACGGCTTCTGCACTACCCATCTCCAGTATGATGAGCAGCATTTCCTTTCTTGACCATGCGGTGTGCTAGAATAACTTTAGGGAGATGGAGACTTGCTGCCAAATCCACTGGATCAGGTAGCTCGGTGAACACCAACGACTAATTGGCGATGAAGGGCTTGAGCTACGAGACATGGGAGACCGTATGGATCAAGCTTGTCAGAGGAAGATCGAGCATGTACGCCGCCTTGTCGATGCGTTCGGTGTTTTTGAACAGTCCAAAGTACTTGAGGGTGAACTTGACGTAGGGATGATTCACCAACGAAGATTGTGCATAGGGTTGGAGCTTGAGAAGGACTGTAACACCCTGAATATAACTTAACCAATTTGTACTCCAACTCTTGTCATTTCTGACGTTAAGTTATTTTATTTTCTCGGGTTCGGGTTTTGTCTCCGTGTGTTGTTATCGTTGTCATGCATCTCATATCATGTCATCATGTGCATTGCATTTGCATACGTGTTCATCTTATGCATTCGAGCATTTCCCCGTTGTCCGTTTTGCATTCCGGCGTTTC
This sequence comes from Triticum aestivum, assembly GCF_018294505.1. NCBI lineage: Eukaryota > Viridiplantae > Streptophyta > Magnoliopsida > Poales > Poaceae > Triticum > Triticum aestivum. The sequence continues at coordinate 16,072,918 of NC_057809.1, read as the reverse complement.
GTTCTCCTCCGGTGGTCATTTCTAGCTTTCTTTCGTGTGTGGGGATTAAACATTTCCGGATTGGACCGAGACTTGCCAAGCGGCCTTGGGTTACTACCGGTAGACCGCCTGTCAAGTTTCTTATCATTTGGACTTCGTTTGATACTCCAACGGTTAACCGAGGGACCGAAAAGGACTCGTGTGTGTTGCAGTCCAACACCCCTCCAATTTGGCCTAAAACCCACCTAAACCTGCTCCATCATTTAGAGCGTTCGATCACGATCGCGTGGCCAAAAACCACACCTCATTCGGACTCTCCTAGCTCCCTCTATGCCTATAAATAGACCCCTTCCCCGAAATCTGGATCCCCCTCGTCCCTAACCCCAAAATCCCAGATCCGCCGCCGCCGGACACGTCCGGACGGCGCCGGACACGTCCGAAGCTCCGCGCCGCCACCACGTGTCGCCACGCCGTTGGCCACGCCCCGCGCCCCACATCGCCTCTGTCCGCCTCCGCCGCGGGCCCTCCCGCGCCGCTAATCGGGCCCGCGCCCCGCTGCTCGCGACACGGTTCTCCGCCGCCTCGCCCGCCGACCGCGCTCGCCGCTCCGCCGCCTCCCCGCCGTCGCTCCTCCGCCGCCGCACGCCACCACCGGACGCCGCGCCGAGCTCGGGTCGCCGGCGCCCCGCAACGCCACCCGCCGCACCGGCATCGTCACCGCCGCCCCGGACGTCTTCCCGTCCTTCGGCCGGCCTCCTCCACGAACTCCGGCGAGCTCCAAGTTCCCCCGGCTATCCTCGAAGTCCGTGCATGAACAGTAACTCCGGCGAGATCCAGATCTGAAAATATCTCCTCGGGTTGACTTTTGCCCCGAAACCCTAATCCATATGCTCATGCTCATAGCTCCGTAACTTTGCATCCATAGCTCCGATTCATGCATATAGCATATCAAAATGTTCGTCTCAGAGAGTACATCATTTCATTCCATTGCATCATTTTCATTTGAGTTCATCTTGATGCCCGAAATGCTGTTAGAAGAGGGCTACTTGAGATAATTATCAGATCTGCTACTCCATTTAGGTTTTTGTCATTTTTGCCATGATTATTGTGTGCATGTTATGCCCCGATGCTCTACATATGTTTTGTTAAGGGTTTTGTCATCTTTCCAGAGGTGCAACCCATGTATTTTTGTGATGTGTGTGGTGCCTAGTGCAAGCTTGCAAAGTGAGGCACTTGGTAATTCTGTTTTCAGGGACTTAGCATTTCCACTAAGTCCTTGACCTGTTTATCGCATGTTGTCATATGTTCACGTTGTTTCCGAGAGATCCGTGCCTCTTTTGAGGATGATCAGTAAGGATGTTTTATTAATATTGCAGTGCTCTATCCATCCATGTCTTTGTTTACAATTATGGAGCACCCTAGCTTGAGTCAATCGAGCTCTACTTTTCTACTTTGTGAATCTAGGCAGATTGTCAATTTGTTTGCAATTTTGCCGATGATGTTGTAGTTGGTCCGTGCATGCTATGCCATTGTTCTTGCCATGTCTAGCTTGCATTTTGTGTGTTCTTGATAGATGTATGCTTATCTTGTCATGACTTGCACCATAGTGAGTGCATCGAGCTCGTTAACATGCCTACTTGAATTATGTTTCACCATGTGCCAGTTTTCACTAAGTCTGAAAACTGATTATGCTTTTGCTAGTTTCACATGCTTGTTAGTATATTTTCTGATCCCTTTTGGCTCAAGGTCACTAAGGGACTTTTGTTAAGCTATTTGAGTAACTCCATGCCATGTTTTACTTTGTCATGTTCAGGTCCTGTAGCATGTTGTTTTGTTGCTCCGAAGTGGGCTACTTGGTCTGAAATTCCAGACAAGTGTTAATTTCACTAAGTCTGAGATCTGTTTGCCATATGCAGTTTTGCCATGCTTGTTTGAACCTGTTAATGAATGAATTGGCCGTAGCTCAGTGCTAGACTTTTGTTAAGCATCTTGAATGCATCCCTGCCATGTATTTTGTTGTCATGTTTGGGTGCTGTAGCATGTTCATCTCATTGCATTTAGATGGCTACTTGCTGTAAATCGCAGACCGGTGTCATACTTGAATCGCTTGCCATTTCCAAACCGTAACTCCGATTCCGGCGTTCTTTATATCGTTTTCAAGCGATTTCATCTCATCTTTCCAGTGGCACATTTGGATTTCCAAGTTGAGGCCAGGTTCATGCACTCCTTGTCACATCTTGCATATGCATCCCGCATCGCATCCCGCATAGCATATCATCATTGCATCATATTGTTTGATCCTTGCACGTGGTTGATTGTATCCTTGTTGCTTGTTTGTCTTGTTTGGGTAGAGCCGGGAGACGAGTTCACTAACGAGGAGCCCGTTGAGTTTGCTTTCGAGGATCCAGTCAACTCTGATAGCTTTGCAGGCAAGATGATCATACCCTCGAAATCACTACTATCTTTGCTATGCTAGTTTGCTCGCTCTTTTGCTATGCCAATGCTACGATGCCTACCATTTGCTTTCAAGCCTCCCAAATTGCCATGTCAAACCTCTAACCCACCATGTCCTAGCAAACCATTGATTGGCTATGTTACCGCTTTGCTCAGCCCCTCTTATAGCGTTGCTAGTTGCAGGTGAAGATTGGAGACCGTTCCTTGTTGGAACATTTATTTACTTGTTGGGATATCATTATATTGCGATGTTATCTTAATGCATCTATATACTTGGTAAAGGGTGGAAGGCTCGGCCTCTCGCCTAGTGTTTTGTTCCACTCTTGCCGCCCTAGTTTCCCGGATTTTGCGTTCCTTACGCGGTTGGGTTATAATGGGAACCCCTTGATAGTTTGCCTTGATTAAAGCTTTTCCAGCAATGCCCAACCTTGGTTTTACCATTTGCCACCTAGCCCCTTTCCCCTTGGGTTTCCGGAGCCCGAGGGTCATCTTATTTTAAACCCCCCCGGGCCAGTGCTCCTCTGAGTGTTGGTCCACCTCGTCAGCCGCCGGTGGCCACCAGGGGCAACTCTGGGCTGGCCTACCGGAAGTTTGGACAATCTGAGTGTGCCCTGAGAACGAGATATGTGCAGCTCCTATCGGGATTTGTCGGCACATTCGGGCGATGTTGCTGGTCTTGTTTTAACCTGTCAAAGTGTCTTGAAGAACCGAGGTACCGAGTCTGATCGGAACGTCTCGGGAGGAGGTCTATTCCTTCGTTGACCGTGAGAGCTTGTCATGGGCTAAGTTGGGACTCCCCTGCAGGGATTTGAACTTTCGAAAGCCGTGCCCGCGGTTATGGGCAGATGGGAATTTGTTAATGTCCGGTTGTAGATAACTTGAACCTTAACTTAATTAAAATGAATCAACCGAGTGTGTTACCGTGATGGCCTCTTCTCGGCGGAGTCCGGGAAGTGGACACGGTGTTGGAGTAATGCTTGCGCAGGTTGTCCTCTAGTTTCTCGCTCGCGCTTTGCCTCCTCTTATCGCTCTCTTTTGCGAATAAGTTAGCCACCATATATGCTAGTCGCTTGCTGCAGCTCCACATATATATTTACCTTGCCTTACCTATAAGCTTAAATAGTCTTGATCGCGAGGGTGCGAGATTGCTGAGTCCCTGTGGCTCACAGATTACTATTACACCAGATGCAGGTCCAGGTGATTCCGCTCCTGGTGACGCGCTCGAGCTCAAGTGGGAGTTCGACGAGGACTCTCAACTTACTATGTTTCCTTTCCTGATGATCAGTAGTGGTGCCCCGTTGGGGGTGATCGGGACCATGTTGCTTGTTGGGTTATCTTTCATTTTGGCGCCGTAGTCGGGCCATGAGTGTTTGGATGATGTATGTTATTTATGTACTTGATTGACGTGGCGAGTGTAAGCCAACTATGTTATCCCTTTTATTCATCTATATTACATGGGATGTTTGTGATGATTGCCTGACTTGCGACATATGCCTTCAATGCGATTATGCCTCTAAGTCGTGCCTCGACACGTGTGAGATATAGTCGCATCGAGGGTGTTACAAGTTGGTAATCAAAGCCTTCCCCGACCTTAGGAGCCCCATTGCTTGATTGTTTTTAGCAGCCGAGTTGTGTCTAGAAAAATGTTTTGAGTCATTTAGGAATTATATATCGGAGAGTTTAGGAATTCTTTTTACTTCCCAGTCTCCTCATCGCTCTGGTAAGGCATCCTGACGTAGAGTTTTGACTCTTCTCTTCTCAAATTTCACTAAAAAAATTTTAGGATCACGCGGGTATCTTGGAATCGTTCCGATGGTTTTATGATGAGAACATTGTCTTGGTGCCTCCTGTCAGGGGTTTAGTGGAAGTGTCCCGGGGAGTTGAGCTCTGAGGTGTTGTCATCATAATTTTATCGTTGCAATTCTGGAATACCTGAGTTTAGTACGCCGACATCGAAAATCTCGTTTATGCAGTTCGTTGGTGAGATAACCTCAACGCCACCCAGTACTGGGACGGGAGTTCGGGAGTATCGCCATAACTTGTATAACGGATGCTTTTCGAAGGTTGAGGTAGATGGTTTCCAAAGTTTTTCTCGGTTATGTGTTGTAGGATGGATACAGCTGGATGTAGGATTTGCTAGTTTGGGTGAGATATTATGCTTCCCCTGTATCCCCAACACCTGATTGCATAACCGGAAAGGTTCGGGAGTTTCATAGGTGGGAATTCTCGTAGCTCTAGTTCTTCTTCCACGGATATTGGTTTGAGATTGGGATTTCTTACCGATTATTCGTTCTTGATCCGTACCTTGTTGATTTATTTCTCTACCTTAATTCTACGTGGCTTCTCATTTATGGATATGTGACCATTTCAAGAGGAATGCATTCGTTCATTTTGTTCAGATGTGAAGACCATATGTTGCAATTTTCATTCCGTTGGATTCAGCTTCAATATTTTGTTTATCAATGTGCTAATGGATGTCAACCTCTTCAGGATGGCTCATCCAACGCGCACGACTCCGAATCCTGATCCGCCACCACCTCCACCTCCTCCGGAGGCATGGCAAGCTGTGATGGCCGCAACCAATGCAAACACATAGTTGATCATGCAAATTCTCCAAGAGCGCAATCATGGCAACCAAGGGAATCAAGGCAACAATCAGAATCACTTTGCTACACTCAACCAGTTCCTTGCTAATGGGCCAAAGACTTTCAGCAATTGTGTTGAGGCAACCGATGTTGACGATTGGCTCGTGGATCTGTGCAAGCATTTCGAGTGCAGTAACGTCAGGCTTGAGGACTTTGTCAAGTTCGCTTCCTTCCAACTCAAAGATCAAGCTGCAGAATGGTTCCAGCAGTACAAGGATTCCAGAGGTGGACGTGTGATCACTTGGGATGAATTCCGTCAAGATTTCCGAGCTCATCACATCCCTCAGAGCGTGGTTGAAAGTAAGCGTGAGGAATTCCGCAACCTGAAGCAAGGCTCTTTGTCTGTCTATGACTACAACAAGTTGTTCCAGAAGCTCGCCCGCTTTGCCAAGCAGGACGTCCCTGATGAGAAGAGCATGATATACCAGTTCAGGGGTGGTCTCAGAGAAGAAATTCAGCTCGCTCTTGTTCTCTTTGAACCCTTGAGGTACGATGAGTTCTACAACATGGCATTGAAGCAAGAGGCCGCTCAGTTGAGGTGTGATGCTTCCAAGAAGCGAGTCAGAGATGTTACTCCTTCTTCCTCTACTCAAGTGGCCAAGCAGCAGAAGTATTGGTTTCCTCCTCCTCCGTTCCGTCAGCCGTATCAGCAGAAGAGCAAAGGTGGCAGTGGTTCTTCCCACCCACCCAACCCTGGCTTTCAAAACAAGACTTCGTCTCAACCTCCAAGATCGAGTGCTCCGTACCACCGTCCGCTTTCAGAGGTCACGTGCAACAAGTGCCAAGAGAAGGGTCACTATGCCAACAAGTGTTTCAACCAGAGGCGTCTTCCTCCTCCTCCTCCTGTCAGATCGGCAAGTACAGCTGTGGTCAAGCATAACCCCAAGCACGCCAAGGTCAATATGGTGAATGCAGCTCAGGTAGAGGATTCATCAGATGTCATCATGGGTAACCTTCCTATTAACGATATTCCTGCAAGAGTTCTTTTTGACACTGGTGCATTGCATTATTTCATGTCGAGACCTTTTGCATCTAAGCATGATTTTGTTACTCAAGTGTTGTCGAAACCATTGGCTATTGTTTCTCCGGCCCGTCAAATGACATCTCGAGTATGTGTTCCGGATGTTACAATCACTTTTGGTGACTATAAGTTCTTGTCCTCTCCAATGGTTCTTAGTAACTCGGATATTGATCTTATTCTCGGGATGGATTGGCTTTCTAAGCACAAGGCTCAGCTTGATTGTGCAGCCAGGCAGATTCAATTGACTCATTCGTCTGAGGATGTAATTGTCTTTGCCGCTCGGGATAATCCGTCTGTTTTCTCTCAATGAGAAGGGTGAACTCGATGCTATCTCGCAAATTCCAGTCGTTTGCGAATATCAAGACGTCTTTCCAGAAGATCTTCCAGGAATGCCTCCGCACCGTCCAGTTGAATTTGTAATTGATCTTGAGCCCGATACGGAACCTGTGTGCAAGCGTCCTTACAAGCTCGGACCTGAAGAGTTGAAGGAGCTGAAGAAGCAACTCGATATTCAAGAGAAAATGGGTCTCGTCCGGCCTAGTTCTTCTCCGTGGGGTTGTGGTGTTCTTTTTGTGAAGAAGAAGGATGGAATGGACCGACTTTGTGTTGATTACCGTCCATTGAACAAGAAGACCATCAAGAACAAATACCCAGTTCCTAACATCAATGAGCTGTTCGAACAACTCAAAGGTGCCCAAGTATTCTCCAAGCTTGATCTCCTTATGGGTTATCATCAGATTCGAATCCGTGAGCAAGATATTCCCAAGACGGTTTTCAGAACAAGCTATGGTTCATATGAATACACTGTCATGTCTTTTGGCCTCGTCAACGCTCCTCCGACGTTCTCTCGCATGATGAACTTCATCTTCAACGCCTACACCAATGACTTCGTTTTGGTCTATCTCGACGACATTCTGGTTTTCTCGAAGAACAAGGAAGATTATGCCAAGCACTTGCGTTTGGTGCTTGATAAGCTCAGGGAACACAAGTTCTACGCCAAGTTCTCCAAGTGTGAATTTTGGCTCGATGAGGTTCTTTATCTTGGTCATATCATCTCTGCCAAGGGCATTGCCGTGAATCCTGAGAAGGTGTCTGCAATTGTGAATTGGAAACCTCCTCGGAACGTGAAGCAACTCCGCAGCTTCCTCGGTCTCGCAAGCTATTGCCGAAGATTCGTTGAAAACTTTTCTAAGATCACGAAGCCTCTCTCAAATCTTCTCCAGAAGCACGTCAAGTACGTTTGGTCTCCGGAGTGTGACATTGCTTTCAACACTTTGAAAGAGAAATTGATCACGGCTCCAGTTCTGACTCCGCCTGATGAATCCAAACCGTACGAGGTCTTTTGTGATGCCTCTCTCCAAGGTCTTGGCGCAGTGTTGATGCAAGAGAAGAAAGTTGTTGCTTATACCTCTCGCCAATTGAAGCCTAATGAGAAGAACTACCCCACTCATGATCTCGAGTTGGCGGCAGTTGTGCATGCTCTTTTGACTTGGAGACATCTTCTATTGGGAAGAAAAGTGGACATTTTCACTGATCACAAGAGTCTCAAGTACATCTTCACTCAGCCTAATCTCAACCTCAGGCAAACTCGATGGGTCGAAATGATTCAAGAGTATAATCCGAGTATCGAGTATACTCCAGGCAAGGCCAATGTGATTGCTGACGCATTGAGCAGAAAGGCTTATTGCAACAGTCTGATTCTTAAGCCTTATCAACCCGAGCTTTGTGAAGCTTTCCACAAACTTAATCTGCAAATTGTTCCTCAAGGTTTCCTCACCAACCTTCAAGTCTCTCCTACCTTGGAAGACCAGATTCGCCAAGCCCGGCTTCTTGATGCTATGGTGAAAAAGGTAAAGATTGGGATTGCCAAGAGTCAACCCAAGTACAAGTGCTACCGCCTTGATGACAAGGATACTCTCTTCTTCGAAGATCGTATTGTCGTGCCCAAAGGTGAACTTCGTAAAGTGATCATGAACAAGGCTCATAATTCTCTCCTCTCCATCCACCCTGGGAGCACGAAGATGTATCAGGACCTCAAGCAGGCTTATTGGTGGACTCAAATGAAGCGCGAGATTGCTCAATTCGTGAATGAATGTGATGTCTACAAAAGAGTGAAGGCAGAACACCAAAGGCCAGCAGGTCTCCTCCAACCTCTTGCCATTCTAGAATGGAAGTTTGACCACATTGAAATGGACTTCGTGACTGGGTTTCCAAAGTCCAAACGTGGCAATGATGATATATTCGTTGTCATCGACAAACTCACCAAAGTGGCTCATTTTCTGCCTATCAAGGAGTCGATCACTGCAGCTCAATTGGCGAAACTCTATACCTCTCGAATTGTCTCTCTGCACGGTATCCCTCAAGTGATATCTTCAGACCGTGGCAGCATCTTTACCTCCAAGTTTTGGGATTCTTTTCAGAAGGCCATGGGCACCAACATCCGCTTCAGCACAACTTTCCACCCTCAAACTAGCGGTCAAGTCGAGCGTGTCAACCAGATTCTTGAAGATATGCTCAGGGCTTGTGTGATCTCCTTCGGCATGAAGTGGGAGGATTGTCTTCCTTATGCTGAATTCTCCTACAACAACAGTTTTCAAGCAAGTTCGGGCAAGGCCCCATTTGAAATTCTGTATGGCAGGAAGTGTCGTACCCCTCTCAACTGGTCTGAAACCGGTGAACGTCAGCTGCTTGGAAATGACTTAATCACAGAGGCAGAGGAAATGTGCAAAGTCATTCGTGATAACCTCAAAGCAGCCCAATCCCGCCAGAAGAGCTACTATGATAGTAAGCACCATGATTTGGCTTTCGAGATCGGAGATCATGTTTACCTACGTGTCTCTCCTATGAAAGGCACTCGTCATTTCGGTATCAAAGGGAAGCTTGCCCCTAGATACGTGGGACCTTTCAAGATTGTCAGCAAGAAAGGCGATCTCGCCTATCAACTCGAGCTTCCTTCAAACTTTGCAAATGTTCATGATGTGTTCCATGTCTCTCAGCTCCGAAAGTGCTTCAAGACTCCTAACCGCACCGTCAACTTCGAGGACATTGAGCTCCAAGAAGATCTCTCCTATCATGAGCACCCAGTTGCTATTCTTGAAGAGACTGAACGCAAGACTCGCAACAAGTCAATCAAATTTCTCAAAGTCAAGTGGTCACACCATTCCGACCGTGAAGCTACCTGGGAACGTGAGGATCACCTCCGTTCTGAGTACCCGGCGTTCTTTTAGTCCGAGATCTCGGGACGAGATCCTTTCGTAGTGGTGGAGTGTTGTAACACCCCGGATATAACTTACCCAATTTGTACTCCAACTCTTGTCGTTTCCGGCGTTAAGTTGTTTTATTTTCTCGGGTTCGGGTTTTTGTCTCCGTGTGTTGTTATCGTTGTCATGCATCTCATATCATGTCATCATGTGCATTGCATTTGCATACGTGTTCATCTCATGCATTCGAGCATTTTCCCCGTTGTCCGTTTTGCATTCCGGCGCTTCGTTCTCCTCCGGTGGTCATTTCTAGCTTTCTTTCGTGTGTGGGGATTAAACATTTCTGGATTGGACCGAGACTTGCCAAGTGGCCTTGGGTTACTACCGATAGACCGCCTGTCAAGTTTCGTATCATTTGGACTTCGTTTGATACTCCAACGGTTAACCGAGGGACCGAAAAGGCCTCGTGTGTGTTGCAGCCCAACACCCCTCCAATTTGGCCCAAAACCCACCTAAACCTACTCCATCATCTAGAGCGTTCGATCATGATCGCGTGGCCAAAAACCGCACCTCATTCGGACTCTCATAGCTTCCTCTATGCCTATAAATAGACCCCTTCCCCGAAATCCGGATCCCCCTCGTCCCTAACCCCAAAATCCCAGATCCGCCGCCGCCGGACACGTCCGGACGGCGCCAAACACGTCTGAAGCTCCGCGCTGCCGCCACGTGTCGCCACGCCATTGGCCACGCCCCGCGCCCCACATCGCCTCTGTCCGCCTCCGCCGCGGGCCCTCCCGCGCCGCTAATCGGGCCCGCGACCCGGTTCTCCGCCGCCTCGCCCGCCGACCGCGCTCGCTGCTCCGCCGCCTCCCCGTCATTGCTCCTCCGCCACCGCACGCCACCACCGGACGCCGCGCCGAGCTCGGGTCGCCGGCGCCCCGCAACGCCGCCCCGCCGCACCGGCATCGCCACCGCCGCCCCGGACGTCTTCTCGTCCTCCTGTCGGCCTCCTCCATGAACTCCAGCGAGCTCCAAGTTCCCCCAGCGATCCTCGAAGTCCGTGCATGAACAGTAACTCCGGCGAGATCCAGATCTGAAAATATCTCCTCGGGTTGACTTTTGCCCCGAAACCCTAATCCATATGCTCCTGTTCATAGCTCCGTAACTTTGCATCCGTAGCTCCGATTCATGCATATAGCATATCAAAATGTTCGTCTCAGAGAGTACATCATTTCATTCCATTGCATCATTTTCATTTGAGTTCATCTTGATGCCCGAAATGCTCTTAGAAGAGTGCTACTTGAGATAATTGTCAGATCTGCTACTCCATTTAGGTTTTTGTCATTTTTGCCATGATTATTGTGTGCATGTTATGCCCCGATGCTCTACATATGTTTTGTTAAGGGTTTTGTCATCTTTCCAGAGGTGCAACCCATGTATTTTTGTGATGTGTGTGGTGCCTAGTGCAAGCTTGCAAAGTGAGGCACTTGGTAATTCTGTTTTCAGGGACTTAGCATTTCCACTAAGTCCTTGACCTGTTTATCTCATGTTGTCATATGTTCACGTTGTTTCCGAGAGATCCTTGCCTCTTTTGAGGATGATCAGTAAGGATGTTTTATTAATCTTGTAGTGCTCTATCCATCCATGTCTTTGTTTACAATTATGGAGCACCCTAGCTTGAGTCAATCGAGTTCTACTTTTGCTACTTTGTGAATCTGGGCAGATTGTCAATTTGTTTGCAATTTTGCCGATGATGTTGTAGTTGGTCCGTGCATGCTATGCCATTGTTCTTGCCATGTCTAGCTTGCGTTTTGTGTGTTCTTGATAGATGTATGCTTATCTTGTCATGACTTGCACCATAGTGAGTGCATCGAGCTCGTTAACATGCCTACTTGAATTATGTTTCAGCATGTGCCAGTTTTCACTAAGTCTGAAAACTGATTATGCTTTTGCTAGTTTCACATGCTTGTTAGTATATTTTCTGATCCCTTTTGGCTCAAGGTCACTAAGGGACTTTTGTTAAGCTATTTGAGTAGCTCCATGCCATGTTTTACTTTGTCATGTTCAGGTCCTGTAGCATGTTGTTTTGTTGCTCCGAAGTGGGCTACTTGGTCTGAAATTCCAGACAAGTGTTAATTTCACTAAGTCTGAGATCTGTTTGCCATGTGCAGTTTTGCCATGCTTGTTTGAACCTGTTAATGAATGAATTGGCCGTAGCTCAGTGCTAGACTTTTGTTAAGCATCTTGAATGCATCCCTGCCATGTATTTTGTTGTCATGTTTGGGTGCTGTAGCATGTTCATCTCATTGCATTTAGATGGCTACTTGCTGTAAATCGCAGACCGGTGTCATACTTGAATCGCTTGCCATTTCCAAACCGTAACTCCGATTCCGGCGTTCTTTATATCGTTTTCAAGTGATTTCATCTCATCTTTCCAGTGGCACATTTGGATTTCCAAGTTGAGGCCAGGTTCATGCACTCCTTGTCACATCTTGCATATGCATCCCGCATCGCATCCCGCATAGCATATCATCATTGCATCATATTGTTTGATCCTTGCATGTGGTTGATTGTATCCTTGTTGCTTGTTTGTCTTGTTTGGGTAGAGCCGGGAGACGAGTTCACTAACGAGGAGCCCATTGAGTTTGCTTTCGAGGATCCAGTCAACTCTGACAGCTTTGCAGGCAAGATGATCATACCCTCGAAATCACTACTATCTTTGCTATGCTAGTTTGCTCGCTCTTTTGCTATGCCAATGCTACGATGCCTACCATTTGCTTTCAAGCCTCCCAAATTGCCATGTCGAACCTCTAACCCACCATGTCCTAGCAAACCATTGATTGGCTATGTTACCGCTTTGCTCAGCCCCTCTTATAGCGTTGCTAGTTGCAGGTGAAGATTGGAGACCGTTCCTTGTTGGAACATTTATTTACTTGTTGGGATATCATTATATTGCGATGTTATCTTAATGCATCTATATACTTGGTAAAGGGTGGAAGGCTCGGCCTCTCGCCTAGTGTTTTGTTCCACTCTTGCCGCCCTAGTTTCCGTCATATCGGTGTTATGTTCCCGGATTTTGCGTTCCTTACGCGGTTGGGTTATTGAAAGATCGTGGATGTTGCCTAGAGGGGGGTGAATAGGCGTTTTAAAATAATTACGGTTTAGGCTTGAACAAATGCGGAATAAACCTAGCGGTTAATTTGCCAAGCACAAAACCTAAAACAACTAGGCTCACCTATGTGCACCAACAACTTATGCTAAGAAAGATAAGAAACTATGTGATAGCAAGATATATGACAAGAAACAATATGGCTATCACAAAGTAAAGTGCATAAGTAAAGGGCTCGGGTAAGAGATAACCGAGGCACAAGGAGACGACGATGTATCCCGAAGTTCACACCCTTGCGGATGCTAATCTCCGTTTGGAGCGGTGTGGAGGCACAATGCTCTCCAAGAAGCCACTAGGGCCACCGTAATCTCCTCACGCTCTCGCACAATGCAAGATGCCGTGATTTCACTAAGGGACCCTTGAGGGCGGTCACCGAACCCGTACAAATGGCAACCCTTGGGGGCGGTCACCGAACCCGTACACTTTGGCAACCCTTGGGGGCGGTCACCGGTACCCGTCAAATTGCTCGGGGCGATCTCCACAACCTAATTGGAGACCCCGACGCTTGCCCAGAGCTTTGCACCACGATGATTGAGCTCCGAACACCAACAACCGTCTAGGGCGCCCAAGCACCCAAGAGGAACAAGCTCAAGGGTACCAAGCACCCAAGAGTAATAAGCTTCTCAACTTGTAACTTCCACGTATCACGTGGAGAACTCAAACCGATGCACCAAATGCAATGGCAAGGGCACACGGAGTGCCCAAGTCCTTCTCTCTCAAATCCCACCGAAGCAACTAATGCTAGGGAGGAAAATGAGAGGAAGAACAAGAAGGAGAACACCAAGAACTCCAAGATCTAGATCCAAGGGGTTCCCCTCACATAGAGGAGGAAGTGATTGGTGGAAATGTGGATCTAGATCTCCTCTCTCTTTTCCCTCAAAAACTAGCAAGAATCCATGGAGGGATTGAGAGTTAGCAAGCTCGAAGAAGGTCAACAATGGGGGAAGAACACGAGCTCAAGGGTTGAGGTTCAACGGGGAAGAAGACCCCCTTTTATAGGAGGGGGAAAATCCAACCGTTAACCCCCACTCAGCCCCGCAGAGAGCGGTACTACCGCGGAGGCAGGGCGGTACTACCGCTCGTAAGCGGTACTACCGCTCCCCCTCAGCGGTACTGCCGCGCCAGAAGAAAAGGGCTGGGGCTGGGACCCAGAGCGGTACTACCGCGGAGGTAGGGCGGTACTACCGCTCACAAGCAGCACTACCGCCACTACTACCGCAGCTAGTACCACAAAACCCGACATGAGAAAATGCACACTCGAATCGAAGCGGAAGGAGCACGAAGCCACAGCGGTACTGCGGCTGAGCCCAGCAAGCGGTACTACCGCTCCGAGGAGCGGTACTACCGCTTAGTGGACTGCAGCCGTACTACCGCTCCAACCACTGTGTCGAGGCGGTAGGAGCACGGATCCGCAGAGGCACTGCTGCTGAGGCCATCAAGCGGTACTACCGCTCCGAGGAGCGGTACTGCCGCTTAGTGAGCCTCAGCGGTACTACCGCTGTGGCCCGCGGTACTACCGCTGGGTCCAGGAGAAAAACCACACTCCAGAAAACCAGAACTGCCATAACTTCTGCAAATGAGCTCCGAATTGAGCAAACTCAAGCTTGTTGAAAACAAGACGACGAGTAGCATCAAAACAGCGACTGGTTATAGTAAGAAGAGGCAGGGGAGGTATGCCAACAAAAAGAGGAGTGAAACCTCCAACCAAGAAGAACCGGCAAAACCTCCAACATCGAAAACATCATAGAAGATGCATGTGAACTCCGTCTTCGATGAACTCGAGCTTGTCATCAAGATGACCATAAGCTCTAGAACTCACAAAGAGAACCAAACAAGAACCAAGAAAGATGATGCAAGGATGCAATGGTTTGAGCTCTCAACGAACGATACGATCAAGCAACTCATCGAGGGCCCCCCTTGATAGTACGGTAATCGATCCTATAACCCGGTCTCCCAACTACCATCATGAGACCGGTAAAATAGAAAACCTATCAAGGGCAAACCTTTGCCTTGCACATGGTCCACTTGAGCTAGATGATGACGATCTTGACTCCCTCAAGTTGGACCACCTTTCTTGATTGTGTTGACTCGATGAAGACTAGTTGATTGCTCCCCCATACTCCACTATGGGTGAGCCACTCTTCCGCACATCTTCACAAGCTCATTATCACCACAAAGGACGGCAAGCTTCAAGCATTTGATTTCTTCGTGATGCTCCACTTGAACTTGCACACCGCAACCTAACCCCACAAAGAACTCTCACGAAGACCATGGGTTAGTACACAAAGCGTAATTGACAATTCTAACCATACCATGGGATCACTTGATCCCTCTCGGTACATCTTCTACGCTTTGTGGGTTGATCAACTTGATTCACTCTTTAACTCAGTCTTGATCAACCTCTCACAAGACCAATCTTTAGGTAATTCCTTGAATAGCACCTTGGTCGACACAAACTCTCCTTGAAACCAACACATGTACTCCAAGAAAAGCCTATGGACAAAACCTTCAAATATAACTCAAGGCAACCATTAGTCCATAGAGATTGTCATCAATTACCAAAACCAAACATGGGGGCACCGCATGTTCTTTCAGTTATAATGGGAACCCCTTGATAGTTCGCCTTGATTAAAGCTTTTCCGGCAATGCCCAACCTTGGTTTTACCATTTGCCACCTAGCCCCTTTTCCCTTGGGTTTCCGGAGCCCGAGGGTCATCTTATTTTAAACCCCCCCGGGCCAGTGCTCCTCTGAGTGTTGGTCCACCTCGTCAGCCGCCGGTGGCCACCAGGGGCAACTCTGGGCTGGCCTACCGGAAGTTTGGACAATCTGAGTGTGCCCTGAGAACGAGATATGTGCAGCTCCTATCGGGATTTGTCGGCACATTCGGGCGGTGTTGCTGGTCTTGTTTTAACCTGTCAAAGTGTCTTGAAGAACCGAGGTACCGAGTCTGATCGGAACGTCTCGGGAGGACACGGTGTTGGAGTAATGCTTGCGCAGGTTGTCCTCTAGTTTCTCGCTCGCGCTTTGCCTCCTCTTATCGCTCTCTTTTGCGAATAAGTTAGCCACCATATATGCTAGTCGCTTGCTGCAGCTCCACATATATATTTACCTTGCCTTACCTATAAGCTTAAATAGTCTTGATCGCGAGGGTGCGAGATTGCTGAGTCCCTGTGGCTCACAGATTACTATTACACCAGATGCAAGTCCAGGTGATTCCGCTCCAGGTGACGCGCTCGAGCTCAAGTGGGAGTTCGACGAGGACTCTCAACGTTACTATGTTTCCTTTCCTAATGATTAGTAGTGGTGCCCTGTTGGGGGTGATCGGGACCATATCGCTTGTTGGGTTATCTTTCATTTTGGCGCCGTTCTCGGGCCATGAGTGTTTGGATGATGTATGTTATTTATGTACTTGATTAGCGTGGCGAGTGTAAGCCAACTATGTTATCCCTTTTATTCATCTATATTACATGGGATGTTTGTGATGATTGCCTGACTTGCGACATATGCCTTCAATGCGATTATGCTTCTATGCCTCGACACGTGTGAGATATAGTCGCATCGAGGGTGTTACAAGGACGCCCTTGTCGACGGAAAATTCACGGTCCTTGCGACGCTTGTCCACATGTGCCTTCATACGCTCATGTGCGTGCTAGAGGTGCTCCCACAACATGGTGAGGAAGTCTTGCGATCTGCCGCAAGCTCGGCGAGGGATGCTGGCAGATCGTCGACCATCATTGACACGGTGGCATAGTTGGGGTTGACGTCTTAGAGGCATACACCCTAATGGGGTATGATACGATGAGTTATAGAGAATTCTTTGATAACCCAAGAGCGTAGGGGGACGCAACAATCTACAATGTTAAGTATAAGCTCAAATTTATTAATTCAACACTAGGAGGTCAAAGAATATTTGTAAGTTTTAGTTGTTTATAGTCGTCATTTCAATTGAATACTTTGCTTGGAGAATTTATCAGTAGCAATGAGAACATGATGAATATACTGTTGTATGTAGTAGCTAGCATAGCAGCAGAAATACCTGGCAGTTGCCAAGTATAAATAAATTAACTTAAAGAGGGCAGGTAGTAACATTAAACATAGGCATAGAGATGGATAGATGTTGCTGGATGACACTAACTTATATTTTGGTTCCAGTTCTCTCGGTATGCAAAGTGTCCACCTCAATGTCGCACTAAGCAATGCATTTAAAGTCTTCTCTTCCATTAAACCATGCAAAATCTGCCACATAAGAGTCATGCATTTAACTTATAAATTACGATTATTTTTGCATTACTCTATGCACGTAACAATGCCACATCATATATTCATGTTAGCATCCTTCACATTTTTGTTCGAAATGATATTTTTAACTGTAATTCAAAAGTTTTTGTTCTATTTTTAGAGACTTTCTTTTATTGATTTTTAAGCTTATACTTTCTTTTCATTAGATTTAATTATTTTTGTCAACTACTTACGCATTTTTTAACAAAATTACCGCAGCAATGTGGAGAGAGAGTCATCCTCACTACTCTATTTCAGAGTTACATTAAATCTAAGCCATCTTCTGCTGCAAAACATTTCTTATTTTTATTTTCTTACTATTTTCCTCCTTACCGTGTGCCCCTCTCTTTCAAATTGTTTATTACACTACCATCCTGTTGCAACGTGCGGGGTATTGTCTAGTTACTCCTATAAAGTATGATGAAGTACCCGCCTCCTGGGGCATCGACGCTCGCGAGTTACCTCCCCGTCGTCGGATGCCTCACTGTAGCACACTCGGTCGTCTGATCTTCACGGACGTTACGCACCCATCAGATTCCCGCAAGGGTCCACGAAGCATGGGTCGCGGGCGTGCTCGAGGCACCTTTCTACGATTGTTTTCGTTCCGTCTATGTGTGTCATCTCGTGCGCTGCTCTACATGCATCGGGTGAGGCCGGGTCGGCATGTCTGCGTCATTCGTTCGTTCTGACTACTTTGTTCACACAATCCGAGTACGTGGCGTGCGCCCAGGTAGGGGTGTGAGCACCGGTTTCCTCTGTTGGGTGACAACAGTGATGAGCGTTATTTTTACACCCCTCTAACCTGAGTTTAAACTGAGATATTTCATAAAAACCAAGATATTCGCTTTGATATTGCAACTAATGACTAATGAATACAAAGGATTCCAAATATCCGATCTTTATTTTATTTCCAAGGGAAATGGACTATTTATGGACGAAATCAGGCCAATACATGGAAAAGAGTAAAGAGGAGATCAAGTGAGAGGCGCACTAAAGGAAACTAAGCAAAAGACAACATTCCATATGACCAATCCCGCTCATACAGATAGTCGTATGGTGTGCCAACTGATGCGTCTGATCCACCTGAACAACCTTTATAAAAGGCCTGACGCCAAATGAGCAATAGAACAAGTCGCCACATCGTCATCTTCATAGCAGTCATCTCCATCAACCTTAGCAACCACCTTCATCACCATCATAGTTCTCAGTCATCTAGTCATACTTTGTAATCACGCATCACATCCAGCATCCATTGTAAGATATATTATCAAGCAATCGGTCTTTCATGATGTGTTATTCAATGAGTTCTTCGTGTGATTCGATCTCCACCTGTGAGTAGTTTGGTAATATCATGGGTTGAGGCAAGGCCTTGCAACCCGATGTATTTGTTGAAGTGGTCGATGGAAGTACTTTGAATTAGCATCCCGTATGTGTAGCATAAAATGGTTTCGTGGGCTGTAAGGGGGGCATCCTAGCCTTATTTTAGGCCATGCGCACCAACCCCGTAAGGCCCATCCGCCTAGGGGAAGGAAAACCCTAAGGGGAAGGGCCCTCCACTTGGCTTGGAGGGCACTCCTCCCCTTTGGCCGCGCCCCCTCCTTGGAGGAGGGGCAAGGGTTGCGCCCCCAGCCCTCCAACACCCCTATATATAGTGGGGAGGAGGGGCAAAGGCTGGACACAACATTTCCCACGCCCTGTGGCCCTCTCTCTCTCTCTCTCTCTCTCTCTCTCTCTCTCTCTCTCTCTCGTTCTTCCTCGTTCGTAGTTCCAGAGGCGCTTGGCGAAGCCCTAATGGGATTGCTCCACCACGCCGTTGTGCTGGTTGAGATCCCATCTACTTCTCCTCCCTCGCTTCCTGGATCAAGAACGAGTAGACGTCATCGAGCCGTACGTGTGCTGAACATGTAGGTGTCGTCTATTCGTCCCTAGATTGGATTGGACTATGATCGGATCGTGAAGAGTACGACTACATCAACCGTGTGGTATACTCTTTCGCTTAACGATTTACAAGGGTATGTAGATCCAATCTCTCCTCTCGTAGATGTCCATCTCCTAGATTGATCTTGATGAGCGTAGGAAAAAAATTGTTTCCCATGCAACATTCCCAACAGTGTGTTGGTCGGTCTATCATGCAGTGCTTCGAGAATATAAAGGTTCGGTTGTGGGCTAGAATACAAGGATGGCTGGAACGATTCCTCTCCATGCAGGGGAGGAGACCTTAGTGAAGTCTGTTGCCCAAGCAATCCCAGCATATGCTATGAGTTGTTTTGACCTTATCGAAGGCCTCTGTGATGAGCTCGACAACATGATATGCAAGTATTGGAGGTTGCAACAACAAGACGAGAACAAATGCACTGGGTGATTGGGAAAAGATGAAGCTACCCAAAGATTGTGGGGGGTCTCGGTTTCAGGGACTTGTATTTTTTCAACCTTGCACTGCTTGCGAGGCAAGCGTGGTGGCTTCTCCAAGCTCCGGAATCCCTTTGTGCAAGAGTGTTACGAGCCAAATACTACCATGATGACGACATCCTCTCTGCTGCCCCCACAGCCGGGATAAGCTATACCTGGCAAAGTATTCTTCGAGGGCTTGAAATCATCAAGGAAGGATATATCTGAAGAGTGGGTTCTAGCGAGAATATAAGAATCTGGTCTGATCCTTTGTTGCCACGAAATCATTCGAGGAAACCGCTGACTGGACGGGGCAGAATCTGGTCACTTTTGTCTCGAAGCTGATGAACCCTAATTTGAACTCCTAGGACAAGAATCTGGTCAGACAAACTTTTCTCCACGAGGATGCTAATTTGATTCTGCCCATTCCTGTTTTTGAGCAGCACGATGACTTCGTAGCTTGGCACTTTGATGCTAAAGGGCTCTTGTCAGTTAAATCAGCCTATAGGGTGCACACCAACTTGATTTGAAGGAAAAAAACAGATGCAACAGGGAGATAGCTCGACTAATCAGGAGCGACGCCGAAAGGTATGGTCTGCAATCTGGAAAGTTTGTTTTGGGCAAGGTTTACCACATCCTTTGGCGATTGGGCAGAACAAACACCCATTTCATATGAACATTGAACAATGAGGTGTTGATCTGGACAAACGATGTGCAGTTTGCGAACGTCATTTTTGTACCGCTTGGGAGGGTGAATATGGCACGTCCAGTACCAACAATCATTGTATCGCGTCCAGCGATAGTTAGAATATCTCCATTCATCTTTTTCAGAGTTAGGAAATATTTCATCTCCCTCAGTATAGAGTTTGTGGTACCATTGTCCACAAGGCATAATTCCTCTTCCATCAGATTGTCCCCGTAGAAAACTATATAAAACAAAGAATTTTCAATAAGAAAACCTCAAAGTAATATACAGAATACAATCTTTATTATATCAAATGTGCTGATACAATACAATATAAAGACAACAATAAACTTATGTTCTTATTACAATCATCACAAATGGACATAATTAAGTGGATCACTAAGGAGATTGAGGGACTAATTGAAGTCGCCAAACATGTTGTTTGCGATGTACTCAATCAACGTGTTCTCCATTTCAGCAGTATCCTCAGGCAGGTAAGGAACCATGGCGTTGCTCGGTCCAAGAGGGACATCGTGCGAATCACCAGCTCCTTTTGCGCTATCCGGATGAAGGTTGAAGTTGGCTTCAAACCTTTTCCCTTGAGGTGCTTTGCGTCCCTGAGATTGCTGGTACAGCATAACCAGATGCTTGGGCATTGTGCACTTTTCAGTAGAATGCGTGTAGCATCCACACTTGCTGCAAAGCTTAGATTTATCAAACCCGGGCTTTGAAGCGCCTTTTCCCTTGCCTGGGTGTCTAGATCTCCTGTTCCCATTGCGCTTTCGCTTATGCTCGGAATTGGATTGTTTACCTCAAGAGGTACCATTAAACTTTTGTCTATTTGCAACATTCAGATGAACTTCAGGTAAAGGTTGTGCCCCAACTGGGCGCTGAGAGCCATTCTTAGCAAGTAGCTCATCATGCTTTTCAGCCTGAAGTAACATGTGAATAAGCTCGGAATAGACAGTGTAGTTACGAGCACGGTATTGCTGTTGGAGGATCCTATCTGAAGGAAGCATAGTAGACAAAGTTTTCTCTATCTTCTCCCCCTCAGTAGGTTCCTTCTCACAAAAGCGCAGTTTGGAACATATCTTATGAACAGCATGAGTGTACTCACCAATAGACTTGAAATCCTGAAGACGGAGATGAGTCCAATCATGAAGTGCTTCGAGCAGGACTACTGCCTTCTGCTGTTCATACCTCATTTTGAGTGCCAGGAACAGAGTACTAGGAGATTCCTCATGTAAATACTCAGACTTGAGATCTGGATGAATATGGTGCCTTATGATTAATAAAGCAGCATAGTTCTGCTATTCTGTCAGCGGCGTGGCCCCAGCCGGGAGAGGAGTCTCCGGGGGTTGTATTGCATGCGCTATCCCACGGGATGCAAGAGTGATCTTGATGTCCATAGCCCATGTAGGGTAATTGTGGCCATCGAGAGCAAGCTCCTCAAACTCTTTGGCAGTCATCTTCGCCTACATGGGAAACCAGAGATAATTAATTTACGGGTAGTAAATTAAAAACCATCATGGTTGTGTAATAAGAATGCAAAATTTTGATACTCAAGTGTAAACTTGAAAAATTCTCAACCTCAATTGTGTGAACATAACACTATGAAGATCACTTTAGATCTCACAGTAATAGGCTACATTGTCATTACCTTGTGTATGCTACAATTCAGATATAAGGAATACACGTTGGAGGTAATCGTTTGTCGAGAATGACAAAGTGTAGACCTCACAGTAAGAGAAGATAGTCTACAAATGAGAAGTAGATCACAACTCATTACCTTGTGATTCCAAATAAGATGAGGGAGAAATATTCAAAAATTTGCAACTTTGATATGCGGGAGAAGATCTCAATCGCAAAAACATGTTCAATAAAAATGAGATGTGGTAAACACATGGAACATGTCATTCTTCCCGAATGAAATTTGGTACTTTATTTATATTATCAAGCCTTTGCATAATATAAACACACCAATAATTACACAAATCCTAAACTAGAGTAAATCTAGAACTGGACTAAATGTAAGTAGTAGTCAAACTAAGTACTAAACAGTACTAAACATAGTCTAAAACTGCACTGATACAATAATTAGTACTAGACTAATAAAAACAGATAGAGAAAAAGAAAAAAAAACATAGCCACCACAAGGACCCATATGCACCTGGGCCTAGGCTTGCACGGCCTTTACCCGGCCCATCCACCGCCGCACCGCAAAAAGCAGAGGGGGAGAGCGGTTACGGATACGGGTCGGATCCTCTGACCCCCCGCACCACTGCTCGATCCCCACCTCTGGTCACAGCGCCGTCGCGGGGAGGAGTGGCTGCCGCCACATCCCTTCTTCTCCAGTGGTTACCGGCGCAACCTCGCCGAGCTCTCCTCGTCCGAAGAAGAGGCAACAACGACGGGGTCCAGGTGGGCTCCTGGAGGCGCGGCGCTGGCGAGGCCGAGGCTCGCCGGAGCCCACGAACCGGAGCGGCGGCTGGGGCGGCGGTCGATGACAGCGACGAGACGCCTGAAGAGATGCCCAAAGCGCCGTGCGGCGCGGCTGCTCGAGCCCGCTGCCGTCTACTGCTGAGGCGTGGCGGTGGCGTCAGCGCCCTCCATGCCGGCTCCAAGGCGGACAACTCCGGAGGCGCCGATTGGCGCGGAGACGAAGGCGAGCGCCTCCTCCTCGTTCACGACGGCGCGCATCGGCACGGGGATGAATCCGAGCGGGTCGGCGGCCTCGGCGGCGGGCGGTGGCGTCGACGGCGCGAGCCACGCGGCCGGCGGAGGAGGTGGTGGAGGCGGAGACCCAGGGGGCGTTGCAAGCCGCGGTTGCAGCCTTGTGCACCATGGAGGCGCTCGGGCCGGCCACTAGCCAGGGGTCAAACCCCATGGGCGCCTGGCCACGGGCGCAGGGAGCACCGTCGTGGGCGCGTCCAGGGGCGAGGGGAGCAAGGCGGGAGGCGCGTCAAGCAGCACGGTGGCGGCCAGGTGCGCCACGTCCAGCGGCGCGGTGGCGGCCAGGAGCGCCACGTATAGCAGCGCGGTGGCGGCCAAATCGACGGATGGCTTGCATCCGGCAACGGAAACGCCTGAGTCCACCCACTCCATGGTAGCGACGACGACATCGACGACCATTCTCGTGGATCAGGCGGAGGAAGAAGGAAACGAGGTTAGGCATCTCACCGGCGGCGAGTGCTCCCTCTCTTCTCCTTTCTCTCTGTTGTTTCTATTTGCTCTTGCTAGCTCTTCTACGTGCATGATAACATGTTTTGAATCAGAATGATCGAATCTCTTGATGGTTTACAGGACGCTTATATATCTCCTGGAGAGACACGACGATCCAGAGGAGGCATCGGTTCCAGAGAGATGCGTCAGTTGCCGGGACAGAGGCGTCCGCGCACGATGCAACCGCTTGGTCGTTTGGGCAAGGGGAGATTTCCCTTTTTACAGAATTAATCTCAACATGTTTGAGGACGGCAGCCATTTTTTACTTCGGTGCAGATGTGTCAAAGCTATGTGGCGTGATGCGTGACTAGAAGAGGTTAGAGAGCCTGCTGGTGACCTCTTCGCCATCGGAAGTCTTAGGGTCCTTAATGGTGTTAAATATCAATGGAAAATATCTTTTTGCCTCTTATGTGGCATGTGACCACAATTTACTAGATCCTACTCGATGCTTTATCCCCTAGATCTTGCATAGAAATTTGTACAAAATATTTGTTTCAGTTTTTTTTTCTTGTATACTACTCCTTCCGTTCCTAAATAAGTGTCTCAACCTTGTACTACCTTTAATATAAAATTGAACTAAGTTTAAGACACATATTTTTGGACCGGGGAGTATATCATTAAGACTTGGTTAAGTCTCAATCAATGTTGTATCCGCTACATCTTGCATGAAGATTCGTATAAAATATTCGTTTCAGTTTTTTTTCTTTTCTTTTTTTATACTACATCACTTGACTCTTGGTTAAGTCTCAATCAACTAAGACCTAGGCAGACCATAAAAAAGACACCTCCAGCTCGCCCGACCATGCTCGACACGCCCTACACTTACACGTATATTAAGAGAACACATATTGTAGCTGCAGATGCACGAGCAGCCATCAATCGATCAGGCTAGCTAGTGCAAAACTAGCTTCGCGTGCTAGCTAGTTCGGCTAGAATCGATCAGGCTGCTTGGCAATAGGAATCCAGCTTCCATTTGTACGTCTAGCCCGGCGTACTAATTGAAAATCACCAAGCGAGTTTTTGTCTATCTACGCGTGTTACTGTGCCCAACAGCACCGGCCAGGCACCTCGTCGAGAAACTACTGACACTGGTAGCATCGGCGTACAGACCTCAGCCAACATACACGAAGGTAGAAGTGTCTTTTTACATGCAATTTAACAGAGTTAGATGGAAAAATGGACAGAAGTGTCATATAAAGGGCATAAAATCTAGAATCGGTGTTAGTCAGCGAAGAAAGTAGTTTTCAGTGTCAAAAACAAAATAATTTAATAGGCTTAAATAAGGAATTATTTCCTCACATTCACTTTTGCTCACACCATCATAACTGCCATGGCACCGACACAGATCAATTTTGATACAACTATTGCCTAACAAATTGTGGACACCTACAACAGCTATTACTCATGTTCGGCAGTGAATTTTACATAACCCCTTCTAAAGTATAAACATGTGACAACCAGCCAAGTCCAAATCTATGCTAGATGTAACCGCAAGGCAGTCACTAAGCTGTGTTCAGCAGTACAAACTGACAGAAAAATGCATAGCTCAAGCAGTATGTGATTAAAACAATAACACACAACTGAACCTACGCAAAGTTCCATAAACATATCATATAAACCTTACAGGCCGAAAATAGATATACTGCAGAACATGATTCACCAACAGAGAGCAACAATAACCGGAAACCAAACGTCCGCTTCCCTGCATAAACAGAATGTATAAACCTTACCGTTCAATAATATATAAGCTGCACACCATGGCTAACAGCTAACCCTCTTCAGCTGGGTTACAAGCATTAACACACAACATTCAGAACGGCTGGGTTACAAGGATTAATAACACACAAACAAACATGTATATACTTCAGTGTAGAAATCAAGTTGATGATAGCTACACTCAAAACTAGGATGCAAGAGGTGCGCCAGCAACAGACAGTTAAGCAGCTATCACAGTACAAATTATACTAATGACACGAAAAAACTACTACAGCTGATTTGGCCGGCGGAACAGGGCAGTTGCTGCGGCGCCACTTGCATCGCTACTCGGAACATCTTGCCAGTAAAACCAGGCATCCTGTGACAAGATCAGCTGACTATGAGTATGCATTCATGCATACGCATGTACACATCTTACAATCTCATCAAACTTAAATCCCCTCATGACAGAACTGTCAAATTACTCATTGCTGTGAAAGATGATGAACTGCTGCAGCGGCTGCCCCTCTTGCAAACAAGTGTTGTTAGTGCGGCTACAGGCATCCATGTCCATGCTGAATCAATGGTAGCAGGCGCATGGAACTGTCCATCACTGGCTTTGTCAAAAACCATATTGCCTACAATCAGGACACCACTACCCAAACTCTGATGTCTCACCCAAAATTGTCAGTAAGAAACTTGTTTAGTGATATAAGCATAAAACTAGTAACTTGCAAACATACACTAAATCGTCCGAGCTAAATGCACCGCTACACCACAAAAGTTAGACGACAAAGCTCCCCTGAGCAAGGTCAAAAGTATAGGCCAACCAGTTTTATGCTACTGCAGAAAGGCAGAATAATGAGTAGATTCCAGAAGATGACAAAAATGTAGGCATTAATTTTCCGTAATTATAACACTAGTCAGTTATTAAGCAGAATAAGACAAAATAGCAGCAATTGAGAACATGACAAGGGACAGTTGTAAGTACTGACAAATCTTGGAGGTAAAAGCAAAGCCTAATGGATCTCCCCATCTTCTCCAAGTTCACCGTCTTCAAGCTCCTCATGCCCACCATTTTTGCGGGAACTATCTCGATCCTTTTTGTGTCTTCTATGCCGGTTTTCACTATCTGAGTCTGAAGCATGGGTGTGCTGCATAAAATGATAAACAAATCTCAACATCAGCTAGACATTCACCCCTCTCAAGACACACAGTGTACATGCAAATATTTGATAGATCAAAAAATCATCATAAGCATCGGTATGCTGCATGAATGACAAACATTCTCATCGGCTTTAGCCATCACCCCTTCTCAAGACACAAGTGATGCAAATAGTTGATACATCAAAAAATCATCTTGCAATCCTCCCCAGAACTGCCCCCTTATTAAACCCCCCTTTAGAAAGCAAGCAAATTGCATTGATGAGAATTGCCCCGAGTCCAAAGTTAGAGTTGATCTTAGATGACCCTTGGGCAGGAGGGATGCATGAAGGAGGCAAGTCCTACACTTGCTTGTCCCTGACCAAGAATTAGAATTGGACCCTCCCCTTGGCCCTTGTGACAGATGTCAATTGTCATGTAAGATTACATGCCTTGGTTAAGTAGTTACCAGATAATTATCACCATCACCAATATTCATGTGGTATTGATGCCTGAAGCGCATGAATTACAACCATGCTAATTCTTGATATGATTTATGCAATGGATATTTTAAATAAAACAAACATCATATACTGGCAATATCTCAAGTTCACCATTAATTTGAAACTAATGTATATCAATGTGCAACAATACATACGCACATGCCTCACCAAACTGTCCACACACAAAGGCAACAATGTTCTTAGTTCACTAACACATATTGCGAATTTGGGAGCACTAAATTTGGCGCGAAGAAGACTTGAATTGACTAGGTGTTGGAGGCAATCTGCCAACCATATTCTAAGTACCTTGATTTGGACAAAAGGATACCAAATGTTATACCTTCCTAGATTTCTTGCGATCACTGCTATGCCTTCGAGATTTCCTCGAGTCATCCTTCTCATCCCTTTCAGAATCTGTGGTGTCATGGTGGCGCCTTTTATGCTTCTTTTCTTTATCCTTCTCTCGTTTCTTATCTTTCGAGGCATGAATTTCCACATCATCATCAATATCCATTTCATCTCTCCTTGACCGGTCTTTTCCTTTTTCCTTTTCTCTTTCCTTCTCTCGGTCTCTTTCTTTTTCTTTGCGATCTTTCTCCTTCTTTTCCTTTTCCTTCTCTTTCTTCTTGTCTCTCTCTTCACGGTCTTTCTCTTTCTTCGCCTGCATAGAAGAAAACATGCATAAAGCATATGTAGGTAAACAATACATGCACTCATGTTTACATTTGGGCAGCTAATAAGTTCATATAGTGGCTATTTGGATGGTCACCAGGACTTGCCCTTCCAATATATTGGCATTGACAGGTACCATAGGCCCATGTTTGGATTGAGATCCAATTTGCAGAACCACACTAATTTTTTGGCTGGAAAAACGAGGGCAGCAGATTTGTTCGCCAAATTGTTGGCGCGCACAGAATTTGTAACGTAGCACAGGCATTGTCCAAATAGAGCCATACATTCAGGTGCCACTTCTAGTTGGTAGCAAGCATGGCTACGGTTCATGTGCACTTCATGCACTTTTTCCACCACCCACAAAACAAGAGGGAGTGAGGAGAGTGCGGAAAAATACAAGAGAAAGTTCAGAAAACATGCAAGTAGTAGATAAATATCATTTCTAATAGATGCCCGCAAAACAAAACAAATAAGCATAATAACATGAACCAAACAGCAAATTATAATAGGACTAAATGGTAAATGATTCTACAAAACAGTAACATTACCTTCTCTTCTTCCCTCATGCGCTCTTTCTCTTTAAGCCTTTCTTTGAGGCGGGCAATATACTCTTCAAAAAGCTCTTTAGCATATGTCTCGCCACCCAGATCCCTATGCGACATATACAACAGACAAAATCAATCCATATCCCAAGGGGCAAAAATAACAAATATAAATACATATTGCCCTCAATTGAATTTCAGAGAGGAGCATTTGTCAAGATCCAATGCCAAAACCAGCATTTTGCTTGTCCTGGTATATGATCCAATTTTGCGTAGGTAATCAGGGCCCAAACAATCCCAAATGGACAGATCTCCAAGCTAATACTAACTCCGTCCGGATTTAAAATGCCCATTGGCTAGAACCAAGGCAGGTTATTAATGACAATTACGTGAGGCTTTTTAGGATGGCAACTACCAATCAGCTTGCCCTAATCAGCGCCATCTTTCAAGTCGGTTTTGCATGCAGCCAATTGCTGCGCGGGTCAACCTCTGCATGCAGCCTATCAGGCTAACACTTGGTTTGGAAGGTGAACAAAGTGCTATGATTATCTCTCCATTTAAAATTGACTATATCGTAACTTATAATTGTGCAGACTTATTACAAATCAAAATGTCAGTAGCTTCACAAACAATTATTTTCAGATCAACCAACTCAGCTTATTTTTTGCAGACCACACTCTAAAATTTTACGTGCAACCAGAATTAGCCCAGTAACCACTTGCCACAACTACAAAATTATATGTATTGCACCATGACACAGGGAGGACTCATGACAGTGTTTCTGTAACAAGGTGGCATGGCTCAATGTTAGCTACTTCACATAATACTTAAGAGGATAGCCGGTACCTGTATTCCTGGGTATCATCAAATAGTGATTTAGAATCATCCCATGTTGAAGCAGCAGTAATTTCCTACAATTTTTCACAGAAAAAGATAAATTAGACCAAAAGGACAACATTCCTCAACGTATCTCACTGAAAACATGATTTAACCAAGGATACGGTTGCTCTCAGTGAAGCAAGAGCAAAACATAGATTGATGTATATGATCCCAAAAGGTTATGGTTACCTTGAACAATTCTGGACAGTTTTCCCATATATGGCCTAAACAGATAAGGAACTACTATCGATAATGATTTGATATTTGCAGAGAAACTGAAGTGAGGGGAAATTATAATTATACTAAAAGTTTTTGGAACGACATGGTCTAGCACTAGGACTATAGTAGGATCCTGAGCCGTGATCTAACATTTACAAGTTAGAACCCAAATTCAAGTCCTGGATAACTAGAGTCCAGTCAATTATCAAAACAGCTTACTACAGCTCGTGACTAACTAGGGTGATATAAGGCCCCAAGAAGATGTGTACTGGAACGAGACACTTTATTATATTTGCATTCTACAGATGTCAATACCAGCATCATTTGTGGCCACAATTCATACACTATTTGTGCATCAAAGGAAGTCTATGTACGACCATATCATGCAATTCAGAAAGTAGATAACTAACCATAGACGGTTTTCTAACATAAATACCAATAACCAGTGTTAGTAAGTGTTTGCTTAGTTTTTTCCTTTACCGTACTGATAACTAGTGCTTCGCAGTACAAAAGCAAAGATGCACTAAAGGTTCTGCTGGTACTAGTGAACAAAAGCTTTATGTCGAACACTACTATGTTACTCACTCCCTTCCGGGTCAAACTTTGACCATGAATTTGACTAGCAAAATATAAGTTATATGCCACAGAAAGTATACTATTGGATTTGCATCGGAAAGAAGTTTCCAATTGTGTTTTTGGCTATGTTTCTAAGGCGTCCGTTTTAGCCCCCCCCCCCCCCCCCACGCGCGCGCTTTGCAAATATGCCCGCTTTAGGCGCCCCCCAGCGCCTTAAAGCGAAGCGTCGCCTTAAAAACATAGGTTTTTGGTACATATAACTCATTTTATTAGTTCAATTCATGCTCAAAGTCTGACCAAAGATACTAGGGGGGCTTACAAACCAGAACAGAGGGAGTACAACATTAATGTAATAATCCTGTGCTTTTTGCTACATATAACCGGACTATTTTAATGTGGCCAAACAACTGTGTGGCAAATATTGATGCTATCAATACCTTGATTGAATACAGTAGATCCAGAAAATTATCACCCAGTCGCTGACGCTTCTTGGCCTCCTTTAGATCCTTTTCCTTGAGCCTTTCAATTTGGTCCTCATAAATAAGCTGGATCACATCCACAAAAAAGAAGCAACATTGTCAGTCATAGCTAAAACTCATTGGTACAATCACTTGTATAGCAAAAATACCACTGGGAACATCTCAAGAATATCTTCTAACAATGATAAAAGTGTAAAACCGCACCTTGATATTTATGTTTGACACTCCTTTATATTTTTCGTCCTCAGTAACAGCAGCTTGGAAGTCCTCTAATGTCCATGAGGCCAACATAGGAATCTAGAAATTAGAAGGTTGTCAACCACACATCTGATGTTACATACAAAACTGTACCATATAATGCACCACGCTTTTAAATGAAAAGGTACCTTTCCAGATTTCACTTCATCTTTAATTAAAGCCCTATCATCTTGATACTGAAAAGAAAATATTAGAAACCATCAGTTCGCATGGTCAAAAATGGAACACAGCTATATATGGGATTGTAACATGAATTAAATATAAACGGAACACACACCAGATTTATTCAAAACAAGAACATCAAATAAATCAACAAGTGAAATTTTACAGAATTTTCAACCAAATTTGAATAATATGACCCAACCTAATTGGGCATATTAATGATATAAGCTTGCAGCTGCAGAGCGCGAACGATCATGAAAGAGCAGAATATACAAGAATCCATTATTATTATAATTCAACTGAGATTTAACTATTCAAATTTGAAAAACGAAAAGCGATTATCAGATGGAACAGCAAGCAAAGCTGTACCGTTCCTGATTGAATCATCACCATCAGAAAACAAATAGACACAATTGGCATGATCTGATAGATAATCTCCCACGTTGCCACCATAAAAGAGAAGACTCTGTCCCAAAACCGCCCAACTTAGAGCAAGTTTCCTTTTGAAGAAAACTGACGCCATGAAAAATAAAAACACTGTTCCAAATTATTCCAACTTATTTAAGAGGTAAAAGAGCAAGTTCAATTACCGAAAAGAGGACCGTCAATTTTACTCCCTCTGTCCCATAATGTAGGACGATTTTTACAATATAGTGTAGTGTCAAAAAACGTCTTACATTGAGACGGAGGGAGTACCATTTTTATTGGTATAAGCGTTAGGGCAACCCCAAGATGATGGCAGCAGGGTTATCAAAAAAATTTCATCGGTGTATAGATGATGGCAGCAGGAATATCAATTTCTTGTTCATCAGTGTATCAGTTCCCCAAACAATGATGCAAGCTCCAAGCTACTTTCCAATGATAGGTATTCTTTACTAACATATAAAAGGGTTTCTCTATCCCAGCATGCTAAAAAAGACCTAAAAATAGCAATTTAACTAACAGAAAGACAATAAACTTCACCCATAACTTAACCACAGCCCAAAAAGTCTTTAATAAACATGGAGCATGAATGCAGAATTTTTTATCAGTAAGAAAAACTTGGTTGAGCGTAGCAGCAAGCTAAAGAACAGAGCTGGCTGAGAGGTTAACAGTTGCTTAACATGATTAGGTCTACATGTTTTTTATCAGTGGCAAAGCAAGTGTATTTAGCTAGCTTACTAAGTGATTAACACCATGCCTTTTAAATGATTGTTTAACATTTCAGTGCTTCCTCAAAACAAACATTTCAGTGCAGCATTTATCAAAGTTTGTCGATCTTCGATACAAAACAGGGATTGGTGCAGCATTTATCAAAGTTTGTCGACCTTTGATACAAAATAGGAACCACCAATCCAAGAACTAAAACAGATAAACTGTAGTAGGACGTTCACAAATTGATAAATTATCACAATAATGTCATTAGAGTTTTGAGAAATTAACCTGCTTATCAAGCTCCTCCATGACATCATCAAAGAGTTCTTTTGGCATCGAGCCAGACAAGTTTGAAGCAACTGCCAGGTAAGCACGTGAATCTTTTATCTGTAAAATGATAAATTTAAGGAATCAGGATAAACTCGTTTAACATTTGATTTAGGAAAAAGTGTACTCTTCATCCCTCGACTATTGGCAACATCCACTACCCTCAACTATAAGACCAGACAAAGTTTGTCTTTCAACTATTTTCATCCCTGGGCCAATGTCACCCTTGTTTTGAACAACACAGCACCTACCTATACAAGGCTTTTCACACGCAAGAAGCGATTCAGCATCCGGTCAGCAAGTCATTAAAAAGCCAAAATTCATCAACATAATCACTGTGTTTTACTTAAGATGCTGTGTCATATACATGGATGTCAGAGCTTCTAATGGATGGCATAGCTGTGACCATCAGGAGCATGAGGGCAGAAGAACACACACAGGTAGACACCATAGCCAGCAACACAGGCAGCAGCTTCTTAAGGAGAAGAGAGTTCAGGGATGAGAGTAATCTAAATTGATAACTTAAGATTCGCATACAGCCAATAGCTGCTTATATGTCAGATATTTCAACTCAACACAAAAGAAGGGAAATCCTAACATGACTCTAATCCTAAGCTGTTACGAACCTATCAACCTGCAGACTTGGTTGAACAGAGCATCTTCTATTGCGATCCCAACTACTGCTACAGTTTAGCCTGTCCTACTGCTTAATGCGCCCTACACCTGCTATAGGGTATTCCCCATATCACAGAGGCAGAGATCTGGAATGTAGGTGGACCAAAGCAACTTTGAAATAGTCAGTGATGAACAGACAGTGTTATGGTATGACAGTTGAGCGACAATTCTATCCGGTTTTAGAGTTGAGAGGCGCCAGTGAAAGAAAAATTATTTCCTTTTAACCCATTACGGAAGTAAATATTTCAATAACCTGTGAACAGTAGTCACGCCAGTAAGTTTTTGCGTTAAGTGTGCCATCAGCAACATGTTCTTCCATCATCTTCCGAAACTCATCGCGGTTTTTCCGTTCTTGTCTCCTTAATTGCTCCTGTATTTGCAGAGTACCGACAATTACGTCCATATCAGTAAAGCATTAGAAATATATTAGTGATGAAGATGACAACAAACCTTCCGAATTCTCTTCTGTTCTTCCTCTTCTTTTTCAAGATGCCTTATATAGTCCTGTAACAAACAGAGATGTTTTGTTAAGCCACAAAATGAGAAAAATTGATATAGAGTGCAGAAGATACAAACTTGAAAAACATCCAAGCGGTCAATCTTCTCAAGTCGAGCATAGCGTTCATCATCCTCTAGCCGATCTTGAACTTTTCGCCACTGGGTGTTTGCCTGAGCATACAATCTCACAATGATGACACTCTGAGCAAGTGAACATATACTAATTCACTAGATGATAAGGTCAAAGAAATAACCTTGATGAAATCACATGACTCAAGAAATTCTCTATATTCTGCTATTCGTCTTTTGTGCTCTTCAGCAGCCTTTGCTTTTTCCTACAATGCAACACAACACATATTAGATAAAGATCACCATGTGATATATTTTTGGCTACAACATATAAAAACCACATAGAATAGTTTTCCATCAAAAAAACTCACAACGTTGTACTTGTTGGAAAAAGTCAGAAATCTGTCATTCTGAGAAAGTGATTTATATTGTTTCAGTACTGATTCATCATAGGATCATTAATCCATTCCTTTGTTTGGTTCAAGGGAATCAGAAAGACAATCACCAAGTGAATCACAATTAGTAGAATAACCCATGGAAAATTAAACTGAGAAAACAGCAGAAAACCTGCTCGCAAACAAAAAATGAGCATCCCCCACCCTCGAGCTATGTGTATTATTACTAGGCCAAGATTCCAAATATCAATACTTAATATCCCCCACCCTTGAGCTGAAGCCTGGCACATGGGTATGTGAGGGGCAGATGTTTTTTGGCCAAAGGCGTCTA
This sequence comes from Triticum aestivum, assembly GCF_018294505.1. NCBI lineage: Eukaryota > Viridiplantae > Streptophyta > Magnoliopsida > Poales > Poaceae > Triticum > Triticum aestivum. The sequence goes on along the minus strand of NC_057809.1, from coordinate 16,039,319 downwards.
ATTTCCAGGAAACAGGCCGAACTAACAATGTTTTGCTTTTATTAGGGCCACTTCCAGTTTCCTTGAACCTGGGACGAGGCCATTTCTTCATCATGTTCATATCAAGAATACAAAGCAAATTACCAAAACCACAAACCAATACTCCAGGTTACTTATTTGAAACAAACAAAACATCAAGCTGGTTAAAGATGATAAGTTAAAAACATTGATACTGGATTATCTGTGAGATAAAGCAATTAAAGAAGAATTGAACTACAAAAGCAATCAGTTCTTCAAGTTATATAGTATAACAACCACAACTATAAGTTAGTGTTTTCATATCATATAACCTTCTTTTGTAGCTCCACGAGATAGTTCTCAAATAAATCTTCACGCTCCTTGGGGCGTTCAACAGCATTGAACCTTTCATCATGCCCAAACATAGTAATTGCTTTGCTGCAGTGAAAAACAGCATCGTAAGTGTATGCAACAATAACAGAAAGAACCATATTAACAAACAGAAACTTTAATTATTAGAATTAATGAAAAGCATGGAACTTTCCGTTTGGTTTTCATATACAAAAAAGAGCTTGAGAATATACCTCCATCTCAGTGATGATGTAAGGTCCTTACATTCCTGAAATACGCAACAAAGTGTTTAATATGGTAAAAATAATAAGGAAAGGGAAAGCTTACTAGAGCAATCTTACTTCCAGCATTGTGAGAAAATCATCACGTGCTTTCCTTTGCTTGACACGCCTCTCCTCAACTTCAATCTTTTTCCGCTGGTTTAAGTACTGCAAAAACAGCAGTTATAACCATAAGCGGACGGTTTACCACAAATCAGGAAGACAATGTCAAATGATTCCGTAAAGATGTTATCTCTTGTAAGAAAGAAATGATAACCTCATTGAAAGCTTGCTTTCTCTCTCCAAGAGTTTTCAGGGCACCATATCTTTTGTCACTTATAATAACTCTCATAGCCTGGGGCAGATTATATCACTGTCAGGCATTTGATTTATTTAATTAATCATAGTTCAATTCAATTTCTGTACCTGATCCCATGACCAATCTGACTGAACATTTGCCGATTCAAGCAGGGACTTAAATGCATTCTTTGCTTCCTGTGGTTTGAAAAAAAATTAGGGTCACAAAAGTAAATCAATTGCTGATTTTCAATTTACTTCCGTAGTCTTCCTCACCAACTTAGTAGCATAAACAACAGGTTCTTCTTCACTTGTTTTATCCTCCAGCGGAGTAACATTGATCTTCCCTGCAGTTGGCATCGTCTTTTTGGCCTCCTGGTGGCAGTAAGAAAATGTAGCACTCGCATCAATGGACTGAGACAGACAGACGCTCTCACAGTTACTCACTCCGTCCAATAATATAAGAGCGTTTTTGACATTATTGTAGTATGAAAAACACTCTTATATTATGGGACGGAGGGAGTACATGGCAGCACAAATGTAAAAAGAAAAAAAATGCAGTTACACTCACTACGGAAGTACAGTCCAATTTAAAATATTCAAATTTATTAAAAAAACAGAACATGCAAATATGTCTGAGATGTGTGAAAATAGCAGTAAGGTGACTACTCATGATGTTGCCATACTAGTAATAGGAACCTTGGATTATTCAAGGAACTTTTCATAAGGTAAAGTTGAGACTACTAAATGTTGCATTGAGCCCATGGTTTCAACAGACCTAAATAAAAACAAGGAATAAAATAGAACTTCTTAGTCCTATGAACTGAATCACAAAATGAGACTTGGTACAATGGCAGTCCATGTACTATTAGAATGTTCTAAACTAATAAGCATACAAAGCAATACCAGTAACACGAAATATTATTCATGTGTCGCATGTAAACCATCTCTCTGCTATTACAGTAACTTTGCTTTCTCAAACCCTCCAAATCAACTGATCAATAAGGTAAGTACTTTGCAGTAATCGTGGTCATGGTTTTTCACAAGGAAAGGAGACTACGTACAGGGATATTAAAATAGCTCGGCAACTCAATAAAATAAGAAACTACTGGTCAGCTTGCAGGAGGGGGGGGGGGGGGCAAATCTAATAGTGCAGGCCTTGCATAAAACAGAGGAAAGAAACTATTCTAAGATAATGACGAGTAGATGAACTCTTGCTAACAACCAATGCTATGTTTGATATAAATTACAAAAAAATACAAAAAGGTGCCATAATATACCTCCAAATCTTCGGCAGATGCTCCAACTTTTGTGTCAGTAGTACTAGGTACAGATGAACTTCCATAAGTGCTTCTGCAAAGTTCGACACATTAACAAAACCTAAGCTGCACTCAAAGGATGTGAGGAAGAATAGAGGGAAATTGAGAAAACATCCGCAAATACCTGTTTGTCCCTGCATCACTTGCAACCGATGGATCTCCAGTGCTCGTTGTAACAGGGGCAACCACAGCAGCACTTGTTCCACCGTTTTGCATGGAACTAGAAGAAGATATAACCCCATTGTACGACGGGCCAGCACCAGGAGGAGGCAAGTTTGCTATCGCATCATGGGAGCTTGGAGCAATTGTTCCTACTAAAGATGAAGACTGTTTGGCAGGTAAGGAAGGCTCCACAGAAACAGAAGTGGATCCAACAGGGGCAACAGTAGTGGATTCAGTCTCCCGGGCAGGCTGCTGATTTGATGTCTTTTCTGCTAATTCACGTGCAATCTGAACAGAAAGCCAAAAGCAATTGTAAAAATATTCTATGTCTTATTACAAAATAATTACAGATGTCACGTCAAAAGAAATACCCTTAGCTCGTCAGGAATAGACCATTTGGATTGCTTTGTCACTTTGTTGTAATAGTACCTGGAACAGCAGAATAGTGAGACTACATAATAAAGAAAATCCATTGAGGCTGACTAAATAACAGAACATCTGTGGCAATTAATTTCAATATGAACTTACTTCCGCCCTTCTGCTGTAGTAAATTCTTTCCATTCAGTTGAAGCGTCAGCCCGCTGTAACATTACAAAAATTTAATATTAGTGCAAAGAAGTAGAGGACACCAAAATGTAGTCGTCCTACCAGACACTACCATGTTTCTTTGGTTACTATATATGCACCTGCCTTTGCAAGAGTAAAATGAAGAATGCATTTTGGGCTACTTGTAAATGCTACTCGGCAATAATTGCAAGATATATGTGATAAGGCAAAAATGGAAGAGAACATGTTGCACTTATCGTACGAAAAAAGTTAGGGTGTACTACTGCCGATGAAAGAAAGGAGGATCATGCAAGTATTGTTCCATTGTATTCATCAATTTTGTAAATTTAGATATCAGTCATGTGAAAACAAAATAATACATAAAATGCAGGCATGCAACACAGAAATTGTGCATGTTACAGACGCAGATAAATTATCAATTTATACAAGCAAAGCCCAAAACTCAACTGTTTAAGCCTAGCATCATTGGAACTGCGATATCAACAGATGAGTTATACCAGCTAAATACCAAATGATGATCATGACAATCAATATGTTGACAAAATGAACAACAATATGTTGAAATAGCACACTGAAATTAAAGTCAAGACTTCATGAGAACAAAGACTATATTAGGAAGCAAGGGAAATATATAAAACGTACATGACGTATAAAACATATAAGCACAACTAACCTCCAAAGGGGTCATCAACTCAGCAGGTTTCTCCCAACTTGATTGCTTTGTCCTCTTATTGTAATAGTACCTAGGTAAAGAACGATACCAAGCAAAGCAAATAAGCAGACAGACCAAAAGGTGCAGCAGAATAAAGAGGAGTACATCACAAAGTCATTATTTAAAACAGAAAGTAATAGAAAGATGACTTACTTCTTTCCATCCCCTGAACTGTGCTCTTGCCAATCCGCAGAGCTAGGTTCAGTTGAGCTCACCTGCACATTTGCTAACTGAGTAGTTGCACAGGCAAGGATATCCAATTTTAAGTAGCATACAAAATGAATGATGCTAGAGTGGTCTTTTAGTAGACAAAAATCAAGTGATGGAAATGTAGCAGAGGCCCTGCAGCAACTTACTGGGGGCACTGAAGCTGAGAGAGACTGATGCCCAGGCTGCACCATCGGCGACACAAGAGGTGCGCCCTGACCCGGGACTGTGCCCCAGGGTTGAGATCCAGGAGGAACCGATGTTGGTTGATACTGAAATGTAGTATTAATAATTAACTTGTATAAGCAAGGAAAATATTCTAATTATTGACATGGAGAAGCATTCCATGTATATTCGTCAATGGGGAACGGTGAGAAACAAAGGCATACGGTATAAGAAGGAGGCGGCATAGGGGTGCCCATGGTGGGCATAAGTCCACCAGGGAATACAGCTTGCTGCTGTGGCTGCATAGGAGCTGATGACATAGGTCTGGCTGCCTGGTACGGCATAGGAACAGCTTGCGATGCAGGCGGAACATGACCAGAGTGAGGCATATGTGGCCCAGGTTGCTGAAAATGTTGCATCTGCCCTGGCATGCCCATGTTAACTCCTGGCATGGCCTGACCAACAGGCCGATACTGTTGTGGCGCTGGTTGCATGAACTGAGGAGGCTGTTGTGGCGGACCAGGTGGCCACTGAAAATGGAGCACATAGTAGCTATTAATAACCTAACATATGATTATTAAGGTGCAGACTGCAGAAGGAAGCAAAAAACAAAATAAGATGTCCTTATTTACCTGCATGGGCATTGGTTGTCCCATATTTTGTGGTGCGGTAGAACCCATCATAGGAGGCCGGGGGGGCTGCTTGGAAGACAATTAATGGGGTTACCAAACTTGGAGACCACGCAACAAAGAGAAACATTCATGTGGTGAATAACCACATTACGATCGAGGGGGGTGATAACTTACCTGAGGCGGACCAGGAGTCTGCATATTACTCGCCATTAAACCGCATCAAACGACACGGATAACAGGAGGAATGTTACCTGCCAAGTGACAAATTGAGATGTTAGAATATAACCTGCAGATGACACGATTGACTGTCTGTCAATCTACGATTGTATAGTGGTTGCATAGAGGACGGCAACTCGGGACTTTGGCACCCCTTCCATCTCAGATCTACGGCAGAAATAAAACAGGGCATGCCTTCTTTTCTGGTTAGACAGGCATGTTTCTGGTGAGCAAAACCTGACCGTTGGATCAGGATCGACTCACCCAAACCAGTGATACTAACCGACATAGCTCACACGCCTCCTCACCACACCACCCTAGCTCATAAATGCCTGCCTGCCTGCCTACATCCCGAAGAAAGCATATGGTATTTTAACCATCAAGCTCCTCTCCTGCATCTACTGGAATGAAAATATGGCGCGCACAGGACTAGGAGTCGAAATGCACTTGAATCGACACTAGAAGCCTTACCAGCTACCACTATAGATAAGCCATCTAACCTAAAAAGGACTGCTAGGCTAGCACACAATGCGAAAAAAAATCTAGGGTTCACATAACCTCTGACTATCAAATCTAGGGCAATTCAGGATTTCCGCAGCCCTCCCATCTCAAATCTCCCGCAGAAAAAAGAAATACGGGGCATGCTTTCCTTTCTGGTTATAAACAGATGTGAGTTTGGTGCACAAAACCTGACTGGATCTGGCTCGATTCACCAAAACCAGTGATACCGCTAGCCGACACACCCACGTACCTCCTCGCCACACCGCCTTGCTCATAAATACTACCTGCCAATCTACTGCCCGAACAAACTACACGGTTTTATTAACGATCCCTCCCCTGCGTCTACCAGAATCAAAATATGGCGCGCGCCAGACTAGGGGAGTCGAAATGCACTTGAATCGACACTGGAAGCCTTACCAGCCACCGCTACAGATGAGGCATCTACACTAGAAAGCACTGCTGCACTAACACACAGAAAAATCTAGGGTTTACATATAAACCTCCGACTAGCATGGAAAACAGGCTGTCAGCGTACAGTGGCGGCCCGGATCTAGGCCGTCCTCCGGCGCTCACCGGCGCCCAACCAAAATTCACGGAGGCTAACCATCGGTACGGTCCTGGATAATCAGCGGAGGGGCGAACATAGGTCATACCTCGGGGAAACAGCGCCCAGGGACTGCGGGCGGGGTCGAGGCGGGAGGGGCGCGACGCCGGAGTGGGGTGGGACGAGAGCGGGCGACGTGAGGCGGCGGTCGGCGGCGAACCACCGGCCGCAACCGAAGGTCGTGCGTTGGGTCGGATGTATGTGTATGTATGTGTGCAATTATGGGTGGCGTCGGGGTGGGCGGGAGGGGCGACGGGGCTGGGCGGTGGGCGGGGTCGGCGGCGGCGTGAGGAACCCTAGCGGAGCGGCGGCGTGAGGAACCCTAGCGGAGCGGCGCGGGCGGGGCGGGGAACCCTAGCGGAGGGGAGGGGAGTGGGGCGGCGAGAGGAGAGGGACGACTCGCTGGCTGCGGTTGGGAGCCGCGAGTCGGGCGTGAGGGCGTCGGGTCTCGGTCGGTCGGGACTCGGGGCTCTGATGGAACTGGGACTGGCCCCGACCTGGGCCACCTCCCAGCGATTTATAAATACGAAAAGAATACGGCATTTAAAGCGTATACCCTAGTATTAATGTGCTTCCCTGAATACGCGATCTTTTCCTACCTCATCGATAAATATTACCATGCAAAAAAAAAGATAAATATCGCCTACACGATAAGTCCCGGAGTCCACATTGCCCTCGCTCGGACTAAAGTTGGGTGTCAAAACCCTTGTTTATGGTTGCGAACCAACCGTTTAGCTGGACAACGGTGTCTCCAGACCATCAGGGTTCGAGTCTTGTGCTCGCATTTATTCTGAATTTATTCTAGAATTTTCGGCGATGCACATTCAATGGGAGGAGACGCGTCCGTCGAGTACGAGACGTCTACGATGACTTTGTAAAATATCAACATAATATGCCGGCTCAGTCTCTCGAAAATGCTCATGGATGAGTGTATGCTGGTATATATGAGCACTTGCGGCTATACTGTGTTAAAAAAGACCTTGCTTGCTGTTGGTATTTTCAACTTATATATATATAGCCCGAAAAATAGCAACTCTAGCGAGGGAACACGTTCCATGTGTATGGTTTTCCATCGTTGGTATTTCGGATGTGTTGGCTTGTACTTGCGGGCTAAGGTCGGCTTCAATCATTTGTAATGCGACATAAAATAGGACTCTTTCATAGCGTCGTGTTTCATCGATTTCTCCTTTTCTTTTTTATGTCAACCTCGCATCCAGCTAACTCGTGATTTAAGCAGTGTCACGGTCCAGCTAACTTCTTTGAGCCTCCGACTGATCCTTCCGTAAGAGGACAATGTTGTCCCAAGTACAATCATGGTTTGGCGGGGTGGATCGTATCCAACAGCATAAATAATCCTCTAGAGACACTTTTTCGATGTTTTTGAAGTTGTTAGTTTTAGTTTGTTTTCCCCTTTGCACTCACATCGTTGCATATTTGTCCTTTTTGCAAGTGTGCGAAGTGGAAAATATGTTTTAAATGGGAGGGTGTGTATCTTAACTTTTTTCATCATCAATGGATCGCTTCTTCATCATCTCCATTCATGTGCAAGTACATAGTTTCAATGAATATATTGCCCTCCGTAACTACCTGACCCTCCTAATGGTTAATGCATGAGTAAACGAGGAGATGAATCAAACGCTATGACCATGTGCATGTCATGTTTTACCCCATGTTGCCCTAGTATTAGCATGTATATCATTAGTCGTTGTACTTTGTTGTCGTACTCATTACGTGGGCCGATAATATGTGTTGCATGCACTCAAGTCAGTGGCTAAACCAGTGAGCAATGCTAGGTTTGCTCGAATAGTCCATTTGGTTAACTGGAACGCTTTCATGACTTGGCACGTGTGGGTAGCCATTATTGTTGTCCTTAAGTGCATGTGGTCGTCGATTTATTGATGTGTTTATAATCAAGACAATGGTACTTTCATTAACCGATAACAAACCTACTTTGATTATGCTAACGAAACTGAGCTTAGCATCATTAATGCTAATCGCCCATCGGTTTGTTTCCCTTTGTTAGTAATGGCAAATGACATTTGACAAACCAAAGATGAATTAATAGCTAACAGACATGGTTGCTCAGAAAGGCGACAAAACAATTGAGCACAGTTACTACACCACGTCAATGCTTGTACCTAACGCGTCTTTTATCCTAGCCTACGGTTGCCCGAGATCGTTCATTATCACCCTCATAATTCATGCCGTACACTTAAGATATATCGGCCAAAATCACTTCCCGCGCATCACAAACTTATCCACAAGTGCACAGATGTTGGGAGCACTTATAGCCTAAAGCCAAACTTTGCGTCTCCTCATCTTCTCTCAAATTTTCTATGTTTGGTTTGAGCCAACCTTACAAACAATTTGGCTAGCCGGTATTTTATCCAAATGTGTGGTTGCGCATTTTTGGTCGATGTTTGTAGGAAAGAAAACAAGGTTGCTATGGAGCATGGGTAGCCATCCAAGAAGGAGAAATTTATTAATCTTTTATTTTAGTGGACATGAGTATCAGGTTGCAAGATAATGTTGACATGTATACAAAATTAAAAGCTATGTCTGAAGGAAATATGCTCTAGAGGCAATAATAAAGTTATTATTTATTTCCTTATATCATGATAAATGTTTATTATTCATGCTAGAATTGTATTAACCGGAAACATAATACATGTGTGAATACATAGACAAACAGAGTGTCACTAGTATGCCTCTACTTGACTAGCTCGTTAATCAAAGATGGTTATGTTTCCTAACCATGAACAAAGAGTTGTTATTTAATTAACGAGGTCACATCATTAGTTGAATGATCTGATTGACATGACCCATTCCATTAGCTTAGCACCCGATCGTTTAGTATGTTGCTATTGCTTTCTTCATGACTTATACATGTTCCTATAACTATGAGATTATGCAACTCCCGTTTACCGGAGGAACACTTTGGGTACTACCAAACGTCACAACGTAACTGGGTGATTATAAAGGAGTACTACAGGTGTCTTCAATGGTAGATGTTGGGTTGGCGTATTTCGAGATTAGGGTTTGTCACTCCGAGTGTCGGAGAGGTATCTCTGGGCCCTCTCGGTAATACACATCACATAAACCTTGCAAGCATTATAACTAAGATGTTAGTTGTGAGATGATGTATTACAGAACGAGTAAAGAGACTTGCCAGTAACGAGATTGAACTAGGTATTGGATACCGACGATCGAATCTCGGGCAAGTAACATACCAATGACAAAGGGAACAACGTATGTTGTTATGCGGTCTGACCGATAAAGATCTTCGTAGAATATGTAGGAGCCAATATGGGCATCCAGGTCCCGCTATTGGTTATTGACCGGAGACGTGTCTCGGTCATGTCTACATTGTTCTCGAACCGTAGGGTCCGCACGCTTAACGTTACGATGACAGTTATTATAAGTTTATGCATTTTGATGTACCGAAGGTTGTTCGGAGTCTCGGATGTGATCACGGACATGATGAGGAGTCTCGAAATGGTCGAGACATAAAGATTGATATATTGGAAGCCTATGTTTGGACATCGGAAGTGTTCCGGGTGAAATCGGGATTTTACCGGATTACCGGGAGGGTTACCGGAACCCCCCGGGAGCCAAATGGGCCTACATGGGCCTTAGTGGAAAGGTGAAAGGGGCTGCCATGGAGGGCTGCGCGCCTCCCCCCCTCCCCTAGTCCTATTAGGACTAGGAGAGGTGGCCGGCCACCTCTCTCTCTCTTTCCCCCTTGGAGTCCTAGTTGGAATAGGATTGGAGGGGGGAGTCCTACTCCCGGTAGGAGTAGGACTCCTCCTGCGCCTCCCTTGCTTGGCCGGCCAGCCCTCCCCCTCTCATCCTTTATATACGGGGGCAGGGGGCACCTCTAGACACACAAGTTGATCCTTGGTGATCGTTCCTTAGCCGTGTGCGGTGCCCCCTGCCACCAAATTCCACCTCGATCATATTGTTGCAGTGCTTAGGCGAAGCCCTGCGTCAGTAGTACATCAAGATCGTCACCACGCCGTCGTGCTGACGGAACTCTTCCTCGACGCTTTGCTGGATCGGAGCCCGAGGATCGTCATCGAGCTGAACGTGTGCTAAGAACTCGGAGGTGCCGGAGTAACGGTGCTTGGATCGGTCGGATCGGGAAGACGTACGACTACTCTACGTTATGTGATCGCTTCCGCAGTCGGTCTGCGTTGGTACGTAGACAACACTCTCCCCTCTCGTTGCTATGCATCACCATGATCTTGCGTGTGCGTAGGAAATTTTTTGAAATTACTACGTTCCCCAATAATGTCTAGATTGTACATAAACTAAACATGCATGCATCCTTCGCCTAGAATCATAGTTGCTTTTGGTGTGATCTTGAGCCTCACGAATCATCTCCTCCCTTCATGGATGGTGCAGACAATGTGTTTTGGTTTATGATAAGGTTTTCCTACCAAAACATTGGCTAGCTGGAATTTCGGCCAGGCTTTTGTTTACCCTAGGTTGACCAACATTGGCATGGAAAAATTAGAAAGGGGGCATTACCACGCCAAAAGGTAGGCAACCATCATCCAACACATGCAAGTCTTTCGGCCATGAATAACAACTTGTTAAGGTGCACTTTAAACACAATCCCGAACACACCTTAAATTGTGCAGTTACTTCTTCATGTACTAGATGGTCATTGACGGTGTAACAAACCAGGGATGGCTCATCTCCGAGGAGCCCGGTAGTAGGCATGCCCAAGGGCCCATGAGGCCCACCACGTGACTGGCGACATGAAGGAGCTCGGAGGGGAGGGAAGGCGCATAAGTCGGCAGTGGCCTAGATCGCATCCCCTCTTTGTAAAACCCTAGGCCCTCAATGTGCATGTAAGGTGGAGGCTACGAGGCTCTCATGCCCACCTATTCTCATGGACTAGACTCTCGGTAGCACTTCATACACTCCATCGTAGTCCCTCTCACAAGGTATACCCACCATGAATAACAATAGAAAGCAGTGGAAGGAACGATATAGTTGACTAGAGGGGGGGCGAATAGGCGACTAACAATTTTTAGCTTCTTTTAACAAATTAGGCTTAACCGCAAAACAGGTTGTCTAAATACAACTAGGTGGACAACCTATATGACAATCACAACCAATGTTGGGGATATCGCTTATCGGGAACTTATCGGTCGACCCATGATAAGAGGTAAATCGGCCAGTTTATCGGCATATCAACCAATTTATCACCATATCGGATGATTTATCGGCGGTTTTATCTTATCGATGAGACACGGGTATGCGATAAATCGGCCGATATATCGGAATATCGGAAGATATCTTGAACAGTGATCACAACAAAAACAACAACACAACCAAGCACAAGATAGAACATGATATAAGCTTGCACAGGGTAAAGGTTAGAAGTAACCAAAAGTGGAATAGGTGGAGATAAGGATGTGTTCCCGAAGTTCCTTCCCTTTAAGGGGAGGTATGTATCCATTAGAGCGGTGTGGAGGCACAATGCTCTCCAAGAAGCCACTAGGCCATTGTATTCTCCTCACGCCATCGCACAATGAAAGATGTCGTGATTCCACAAGTGGTGCACTTGAAGACGGCAATAGAACCTTTACAAACAAGGTTGAGACTCTCTCCACAACTTAATTAAAGGCTCCCAGCACCACCATACAACTTAATGGCAATAAAACGTGGTTCCGAGGTGGCCACTTCTGTCTAGGGTGCCCAAACACCCAAGAGTAACAAGATCCGCAATAGATTAGCGGGGGAATCAAAATTCTCTTGATGGAAGTGTAGATCGAGGCCTTCTCGTCCAAATCCTAGAGCATCAACAAGTTTTGATGGCTAGGGAGGGAGATCAGGCGAATTTGAACTTTAGGGCAACAGTCGAACAATGGAGAAGAAGTAGGTCTTCCTGGGGAAGAGGACCCCTTTTATACAGCATGGATCCAAATAAGCCCCTACTGAATAGCGCATAAACTAGGTTTTAAGCTTCTATCACTCTCGTAACTCATCATTTACTTATGAAATCCCGCAATGCCTTCCTCTAGGCCCAAGCATGGTAATGTGTCATGTAGTCGACAGTCACACGGCACCACTAGACGAAGAACAACATAAGATATCATCATAACATTGAACGAAAACCAACTTCACATGATTACTTATAACAAGACTTCTCCCGTGTCCTCAAGAACAAACGAAACTACGCACAAGTCATATTCATGTTCATGATCATAGGAGATAAAATATATCATTAACAATCTGAACATATGATCTTCCATCAAATAAACCAACTAGCATCAACTACAAAATGTAATCAACACTACTAGCAACCCACGGGTACCAATATGATATTTTGGGACAAAGATTGAATACAATAGATGAATTAGGGTTTGGAGATGATATGGTGCTGGTAAAGATATTGATGGAGATGAGTCCTCCCATGATGAGAGGAACATTGGTGATGACAATGGCTTTGATTTCCCCCTTCTGATGGGAAGTATCCCTGGCGAAATCGCTATGCCGGAGAGCAAAAGTGCTCCTGTCCAGCTTCTGCCTCGAGACAGCAGCACTTCATTCCGAAAGTCTTTTTTTTTTCTATGGCAAATGGCTTCATATAGGAGAAGGTGGGCCTTGGAGGCCTGCTGGTAGTCGATCTTTTCTGCATTTTTCCATTTTCTTTGTTTTATTTTGTTCTTTCCTTTTTTCATTCTTTTTTGCATTTTGTTTCTTCGTTTTTATTTTGTTTCGTTTACGGTTTTCCTTGTTTATTTTATTCCAGCATACATTTTCCTAATATGTGATAAATATTTTCTCTATACACATTTAACATTTTTATTTTTTAGATAGATTGATTTTTCACTATATTTATATTGAATATTTGGATTTTGTTGCTTCATTTTTAATATTTTTTTGCATTTCTTTTGTTGTTTTTACATTCTTTTTTTATTTTGTTGTATTTTTGGGTTTTCTTTGTTCTTCTGGTTATTATTCTTTATTTTTTTGTATATGTCAACAACATTTTTCTTATACTTGTCGAACATTTTCCCAATACAAATTATATGTTTTTGTAATCCATGGTCAACATTTTTTCTATACATAGTTTTACCATTTTTAAAGTACAAGATTGACATTTTTTTAATATATGGTCATAATTTTTTCTATACATTTTCAACATTTTTTAATGGTTGATTATCAGTTTCTAATGATATTAATTTTTTAATACATAGTCAACATTTTCTCACAGAAATTAACATTTTCCAAATGCTTGACTAAAATTTTCAAACACTTGTTCAGTTTTTTTTAAATTCTTGATTAACATTTTTATATGCATGATCAAATTTTTACATCAGTTTTTAATACACAGTCAACATTTTTCTATACACATTTAGCATTTTTCAAATGCTTGATTAACAATTTTTCAAATGCTTGTTCAACATTTTTTCAATGCTTGACTAAATTTTTTATATAAAATAACCAACATATTTCTTTATTATTCTAATACATGTTCAATTTTTCTATACACATTTAACATAACACAAATGCTTGATTAACATTTTTCAAATACTTGTTTTTTTTCAAAATGCTTGATTTACAGTTTTTATACACATGATGAAAACAATTTGTCATTTTTTAATATATGATTGGATTTTTCTCTATACACATTTAACATTTTTTTCAAATGTTTGATTAACATTTTTCAAATACTTGTTCAACATTATTTCAAATGCTTGATAACATTTTTTAAATACGTGATCAAATTGTTTCATGCAAATTTTAGTTTTTTGCATATATTTTTCGCATAGGTGATAAACATTTTCTCTAGATACATTTAACATTTTTCAAATGCCCTGATTTTGTAATTTATTTATTTTGAATATTTGGAAGTGCAAACAAAAGAAAAAAACAAAGCAAAAAAAGAGACATATTAGCGCGCCTGGGCCAGCCCAACTCGCGAACCTGACTTCCGCTTGAAGGGTAACCGGTCCGCATGAGGCGGCGCACCAGGGAGTGTGAGGTGCTAGGGTTGCGAGACTGCGAGGGGTGAGTGATTCCGTATCGTCCGTCTAGTTTTGCGGTCTCACCTCATTCCGCATCTGGTCCAAAAATTCGGATGAGCGTTCCATATGTCACGCGAGAACAAGGCCTGGGAACAGGTCGGACCCATTGCGTTCCAGTGTTTGACTGCAAACGTCTTAGTGCATTTAAAACAAATAAAGTAGGGAGAAAAATAGCGCATGCGACATTCGAACATCAGTTTTCGTACTTCCTTCCAAGCTGCTGGTAGGCACTAAGACAGAATGGAGTTCACGTTAGTTTAGAAGGGCAGAAACTATTTGAAGGAAATACGTCGGGTTTCCACTTACTTTCCTTTTTTTTTAAAGTTTTTTCTCTTGTTTTCCACTAGTTTTTCTTTGTTTCTTTCTTTGTTTTTACTGGTTTTTTCTTTTTTCTTTGATCTTCTTAGGTTTTATTTGTTTTTCCTTCATTTTTCTTGAGTTTTCTTTCTTTCTTTCTTGTTTTCATATATTTTTCCTTTTGATTTTCTCCATTATTTCACTCTTTTCCAATACACATTATTGTTATATATCTAATACATTTTTCTAATACATGTTTAATATTTTTCTAATACATGTGTACTCTGTGGGATCCGCGCTGGTGGGCTGCCCATCTCGCTAGCCCTTTCAGCGAGTCAGAACGGGCCAATCGAACAGCCCATGCGGCACCATCCTTCGTTCCCGTACCGGCCCATGCATCAGCCTCACCAATCCCCCCGTCCTCTGCTCGCAGCCGCGCCGGAGAAGAGACCGAGAGTGCCGCCGCGATGAGTCACCGCAGGCGACCTCACGCCCTCGGCCCGCCGCCTCCCCCGGAAGAGGGAGGAGGAGATGCCTCTCCGCAGTCGCCGGGGAAGGCGCCGCAGATCCGGCCGTGGCCGGAGCGGCGGGTGCTGGCGCTCGCGCTGGCGTTCCGCGCGGTGAACGCGCTGCTGGTGCGCACCTACTTCAACCCCGACGAGCACTGGCAGTGCCTCGAGGTCGCCCACCGCGTCGCCTTCGGGTAAGCTCGCCGCCGGCTCATGCCCCCCATCCCGCGGGTGCTAGCCACGCTAGCCGGATCGGGATCGGACGACCCTGTCCCCATTCAACAGCGCGAGACAGTCCCGTTCCGCTATGGGATGCCCCGTCCTCTCGGCTCTCGTTCATCCTGCAGTTTCGATGCTAGATTGCTGCCGCGTTGGATGATTTTGGCTGCTGCTCTTGCAGGTACGGCCACCTCACCTGGGAGTGGAAGCGGGGCCTTCGAGGCTACCTCCACCCGCTCATCTTCGCCGCCCTTTACAAGTTTCTGGCGTTTCTCCACCTCGATACCCCGTGGTTCATGGTAATTACCCCAGCATTTTTGAAATGAAACCGATAGAGTGTCTGTGCTAGATATATTTTTGAGCAAATATCACTTGGAGGGGAGAAATGTGATTTTTAGTCACAAGTCATGGGGAGCTTGAACTGTCGGTGAACATAGGTTCTGCTATTCTAGCGGTAGAATGAGAGCCATGTCCAGGAATACGAGACCTCAGTTTGAATAGGCTATGTTCGGTAAGAGGGTAATTACATTCCTTATTCATTTTGTTTTCTGTTGCCAATGTCGCCCAGAACATACAGAATGTGTATTCTATTTCTATTGATTATAGCTAGTTGGGTAGCGGATTTAATATGGCTAGTAAACCTCTGCCCAGATACCCCCTTCCCCACCCTCTCCATCGTAACTTAGCAGGTTTACCATTTTCCACATATAGGGAGCATGTTCTTATCCATTTAATCGCTTCTTTTGTAGGTGATGGCTCCACGGCTTCTACAGTCAGTATTTGCAGCGTTTGGAGATCTATACTTATATAAACTCTCCAAACTTATTTTCAACGAGCATGTTGCCCAGTGGACAGTATCCTTAAACTCATCTGTGTTGATATAATTTCACTTTCACGAGTAACTATTGCAGTTACCTGCTGGATGGCGTCCTTAACAAATCATTTACAGTTATTTTCACAGTTGGTGAACTGGTTCATGTTTTTCTGCATTACACGGACTCTATCAAACAGCTTGGAGACAGTTTTGACTGTGGCTGGACTCTATTATTGGTTTATTGCAATCGAGTCTTCCAAGGGAATTTCAGTTATTTCAAAGCAGAAGGCCGCCAGCTACCAAAGTGCTCATTCAAGAAAAGTGGCACTACTCATAGCAGCCTTGGCCTGCGCCATTCGGCCAACAAGTGCCATAACATGGTTGTATGTTGGTCTTTTGGACTTCATTTATATAAAATCGAAATGCCGATTTTTGTTTCTTGAGGTCATTCCCATAGGGTAAGAAGTCATCATTAAACTCATGTCATACTTGGTAGACTCTTTTATTATGCCTTTCCTGTATCGTTTCTTGGTCTGTTTCACTGGATTTGGGTGGGTGGGGAGGTGCAATTTTCGTAGGGTAGCAGCAAGACAGATTGCTTATAGTCAGAGTTGTAAGATGAAGTGGTAAAAATTTAGAATGTTATATTGTCATTAGTTATCTTTATTGGCAACAGTCACATCTTTCTTCTTTTGGTTCCTTTTTTTTCCTGTCACAACTGACAAAACTTCCATGCGAAATTTCTTGTTGTTTCATATTTATGCAGGGCCATTGTCCTTGCAGCAACAACATTCCTTGATTGGTGGATGTATGGTTCCCGGGTCATAGTGCCACTTAATTTTTTGAAATTCAACCTATTTTCTTCAGGAGGAGATTACTATGGAACACACGTCTTCCACTGGTATTTCACCCAAGGTTTTCCATCTATGATTTGGACGTTCTTACCACTTTCAGTTTTTGGGGTCATAAAGTCTCGAGAATGGAGGCTTTCAGGTCTAATTGCCTGGGTATTAGGTGTTTATAGCATACTTGGACACAAAGAGTTCAGGTATTCGCCTCTTCTCATTAGTGTATACCGTTCTTGGAATCAACTAATATCTTCTTTATTCACACTCATATAATAGATTGGATACCACAGGTTTGTTCTTCCAGTGCTACCTTTAGCGTTGATGTTCTCGGGTTACTTCTTAGCTGCAATTTCACAATTCAAGGGTAAAAATCTGCATGGGAAAAGATACTTTTCAAGGTTGCAACTTTCTGTTATTCTTCTCATCATAACCAATGTTCCAATGGCCTTATATATGTCCCTGTTCCATCAAGTAAGCCCTTCTCTTTGTGTGTATGTGTCAACATTGCCTTGTTTTTGATGTTTATCGTATTACTTTGTACGGAAAACTTGTTCTATGGAATACTTTGTTTCGCTGTTACCTCTGATTAGTTTTCCTTTCCAAGATCTTTTTTCACCTGTTGATATGTTCTTATATAGCTATCTGCAATTTTTGTTGTGGCAGAGAGGAACTGAAGATGTCATGTTTTATCTATCAAAAGAAGCCCATAATGAAAGAGTTAAGGGTGTCCTCTTTCTCATGCCTTGCCATTCGACGCCTTATTACTCTACCTTACATAGCAGCCTACCTATGCGCTTTTTGGACTGTACTCCCAGGTGGTTGTCTTTTTACTCTTTCTAGTCAAGTAGATTTGATATTTGATGTTACTATGTTGTGCCAAAGGACATAGTCAATGACCCCTGACTTAATTTTTCATGTTCTCAGTGATAATAAAGGGACCCTGGATGAATCAGACCGTTTCCTCATGAACCCACTTGATTTTGTGGGTGAGGTTTTTGGAAATCTATCTTCCTTCAGTCACATTGTGTTATTTGAATCTGAAGAAAGACATGTTATTCAGTTGCTTCTGCGCGATTCCTTTCAAGAGGTAGTATGCCATTTCACCTTAGTAACAATGTCCTTTTCTTTTTGAGAAGCAAATGCTCATTTTTGTTTACGCATTAGCAGTCAAATTACACTCATAGCAAGCACAACTTGAAAGGAAGGCAGGCAAAGAACCATACCATATACTTGCTTCAACAAATATGATATTGACTACCCTTTTCTTCTACAAGGGCTACAATCTAGCTGGCACAGTTAAAAAAAGAAAACTATTGTCAAAGAGAGGTCATACTTGAATGTTTGTCCTTTTCTTGTGAGGTTCAGGTGGATTTGAATAGCACGCACCTATAGTCCTATTCCTAAGAACATTATTTTCTGGCTTCCTAGAAAGTATTTCTTATGAAATGGTGATAATAAGCATAAAAGTATGTAACCTGAGTTTCCAATTGCTTCTACATTGTGAGCATTGTCTTCGCCAAAGAGAACAGTCTTAGTTTCCAAAATTCTTAACAGTAAGTACCATTAGGATATCATTTGTTGTAATTCTCATAGTTAATTGTTTATCACAATTATTGTTACATCTCTTTCAGTGAAATGGATGAGCCGTACTACATTGCACGATCAGTTTCAGTTTTATACTAAATGCCATTTTTTTCCTTTCTTATCTCGTTGATAAGGACTCATTAACATGTGTCATGGTTGACAGGTTAGGAGGTTTTTCCATTCCCACTTCAAGATTGACAGAGACCTTCAGTCGTCTGTTGTTGTATATTCGCGGAGGGATGTGCTATGATTGCTTTTGCCGAGAAAAGCTTGTTACCCCATCTAACAACCTCTGATTGTGTTTCACAGTGTTTTAGTTTGTTATTTCTGAAATTATCTGTAACACTATTGGATACTAGAACTTGGCAATTCTTAT
Organism: Triticum aestivum; assembly: GCF_018294505.1. Taxonomy (NCBI): domain Eukaryota; kingdom Viridiplantae; phylum Streptophyta; class Magnoliopsida; order Poales; family Poaceae; genus Triticum; species Triticum aestivum. Next base: position 16,020,637 of record NC_057809.1, on the reverse strand, counting down.
GGTTTTTTACCCCTCCGACATGTTGTGCCGATCCTTTTTGTATGGGTCAGATTTTGTATAACAACATGGAACATGCATAAGAAAGTCTCCATATCCATGATGCACTTCTAAGATGAAAAGCTAGAAATGGCAGTATTTCCTTGAAGCAATGACTGATAACAAGAGTGAGGTGCGTGGCTTGTTCATCACTTATTTTTTATTACCACAAAGTGACCATTACCCAATTAACAAAATATATCTGAAAAATACATGCCATGTACAAATCCCCCCCCCCCCCCCCCCCAATTTTTTTTTTGTTTCTAGCCTTTTGTTGGCAGCATAAGTGCACAAGGCACACAATCTTATCCATTTATGCTCTGATTTATTGGTTTCTCCAGACATATTTTTGTTATTTATCTGAAAGGTTTAATACATCATCTTAATGCACAAATGGCATGCTGCTTATGCTTAGTGAAAGGGGAAAATAAAGAATAATTTTTTTTGTATAACCTTTCACCTTTTCTATTGTACTATCCACTGTTGGTGCAATAAATCTCATATGAAAAATTGTTACTTGTAGATACTCTTTTTTCGATTCAATCCTAATTTTAAGTGCCTACAAGTTCTTGCACCCTCCGTACTGCTCTGAGGTTTGATTCACATTCACTTTTGTGATTGTAAAATACTAGAATTTCTTTTTAATCTATTATCACCAGTTTGCATGATGTAAAGTAAAATTGGTGTTGAAGAGTAGAAGGTGTTGAAGATATATACAGGAGGTGCATATCTGAGCCTTTACAGAACTGTTCACTAGATTCCTAGAGGAAGATGATAGCTCAAAAAACATTACATAATATATCAACTCTGCTTTTTTAAACATACTGGAATACTTCAAATCATGGTACATAGAAATTTGCTGTTCATGTAAGGAGGTGTGTTACAATTAAAAACAAAATATATCAACTCTGCTTTTTTAGGCATACTGGAATACTTCAAATCATGGTACATAGAAGTTTGCTGTTCATGCCAGGAGGTTTGTTACAATTAAAAACAAAATGACACATTTTTGCATGACATTTATGGCACGAAATATTAAATTCAATCTCTGCTACAATCTATGATTTCATAAGCAATTTATTATCATCTACCACTTTCCAGATCTAGCGCCATCAAACTATAAACATCACTCTTCTCTGTTAGTTGACGCTCTTGCAAGTATTCAGGGTCAAGATAACCTATAGTTCCCTGTACCATTGTCATAAACTGTATTTCATCCGTAGGAAGCATTCTTGATGCTCCAAAATCAGTCACTTTTGCTGCGCAGTTGGCGCCTAGGAGAATGTTTGGAGATTTTACATCTCCATGAACTATGGGAGGGGATGCTGATGAGTGCAGATATGCTAATGCTTCTGCAGATTCCTGAGCTATCCTGAGACGAGTATCCAGTGAAACGGGAAATCTTCTGTTTTTACCATGCATCAGCTCGAATAGGGTGCCGTTTGGGATGCATTCATAGACCAACACTGGGACTTCCACTTCTAAGCAACATCCTAGAAGCTTTACCACATTCCTGTGGTTTATCTGTGAAAGTATAACCATCTCTTGCGCAAATTCATCTTTCTGGTCCATGTTCATAACCTTTGAGCGCTTTATGGCTACCAGTCTGCCGTCTTTGAGAATTCCCTTGTAAACAGTTCCATGGCCACCTCTTCCTAATTCTCTGCTTGAGTCGAAATTGTTTGTTGCGTTCTCTAGTTCTTCCCTTGTGAATATTCTCACTGTATCAACTTGCTTTGACCTGATTTGGTCATATAATAGCAGGCCACCATTTTGTTGGAAGAAAAGCTGCTTTTCTTTCACCAGCTTTCTCTTCTGACATTCAATCAGGAGTGCAAAAATGCAGATAAGGAGAAGTACTGCACATGCTGAAATACCTGCCAAGAATAACATTCTTTCAGTTTTGGTTCTTGAACACGCAGGTGAGTTGTGTATCTTTGTATTAAAGAAGAAAGGAAGGGGGTAGAAAGCCCCGAGCACACTGGAAGCATAATTGTTTAATTAGCCTGGAGGACAATTTTCTTTCAGTTATTAGAACAAGATTTAGTTTGAGGCACATGCTCAGACGTAAAATGGGAAATTCTACTGCTTTCTTTAGAACATAAGGACGGGTTACTAAATAGTTTTATCATTTAGTACATTTGAGAGCATAAATAGGTATGCGTTTGTTCCTTATGCGATGATAAAAGTGGGCATACGATCTGCATGTAAGTTAATGTAGCATATGCAGCTATTATTTACTACCTCCATCCCAAAATAAGTGTCTCAACTCTAGTACAACTTTGTACTAAAGTTAGTACAAAGTTGAGACACTTATTTTGGGACGGAGGGAGTATATGGCAACCTTCAGCCTTTTGTGTTTTTAGTGGTTTTCTGCTGTCGTTATCAGGAAAATGGCGTTCAGAAAAAAATCGTGGAAAAATATGATTATCTACGAGCTGTGCAAAAGTAAGAAAAAATTGAGATATGGAACAAATTGCTGTACAGTACAAGTTATGAAATTGAGATATGGAAAAATTGTGGAAACTTGTTGTGCATAAATGCATCACGATTTTTGCAAAGTTAAAAACATTGGGTTCATATGTACCATGTTCTAAAAATTGTCTCTAGTCATTACTACAACTAATACAATGCATGCATGTGTAAGTGTCCAATTTTTTTGGACGATGAGATTAGCTGCAAATATGTGTGTTACTCTGGCTTCTGACATGATTATCTGTGGCTTGTTGATCCAATGCAAATTTGTATACAGCTTCCATATTTACAAATAATTATTTTTGAATGAGAGGTACTATTATTGGCTAAATGATAAATTTGTGCTCGATATATTTCATTTTTTTGCTTTAATATAAATAGTTATTTTTAGTGCAAAGTTGAGTTTTTTTTTTTGCGGGGAAAATTTGAGTTCTTGTTGTGAAGTACAAGCAACCAATGACATCCAATTGTAAGAAACTCCGCATTGTTTTATGTTATGAACTTTGTGTGTGATCTATTGTCACACACGGGCACTTGGCTACTATTTAAGTATGTAATTTACCATCAGTATCTTTTAAATTATGCCGAAGATTATACTTTCTAGAATAAATGTTACTTTCACTAATGCGCTATATCAGTTTGACTTATCCATGCTATTGAGATATTTGGAACATGTACCTGCAAACATTTTTGTTAATCTAGCTCTTTCTGAAACTGCAATTGGGTCACAGGTTTTTCTCTTTGGATCTGCACTCTGAGTCGCAGATTTGCATTTACAATCGTAGTCCCCAATTATATTACTGCAAATTCCATGGCAAGGATACTCATCTGGGAAATTGCACTCATTGATATCTGCACACATAATTCAAGAACAGAGAAATAGCTTGAGATCGATGCAGAGATAACTCGAGGTGAACCCAAAAGAAGGAAGTGAGTTACCAACCTTGGCATCCTTATTCCAGATATGGATTGCCTGCAAAACCATTGTTGCAGGTGCAGAGATATCCTGTAGCATTTGGTGACGTGATGCACCGGCTATTCTTGCTAATGCAGGCATACGTTGACATGTTCTTCATGGCTTCATCACAGTATTCATCTTCAGCAACCCAGTCAAGCAGAGTGGGTACTCCATCCTTGAACTTCTCTTTGAATTTATTATCCTCAAGATAAGAAGCCTCAAACCTGAACCAATCCTGCTCGGCGACAAAAGCATAGCTGCATGGGTTGAAGCCACTCACCTCAGAATTGTCGAATCTATCATCGAATGTTATATTGGAGAAATTGAGGTTTGGCGCAATAGATGTCTGGCAACAGCCCATTCCAGAGCACTGATTCACTTCCGTCCACACTTCGCTTGTCTGCGCACATCGAGAAACACCCAGCTCCCACTCTGTGCTCGTTAAAGCCTCCCAGGAATGCAAGGGTGTTGCATCCAACCGCTGTTAATTTGTTTGCCTTGGTTGATATTGTAAAAAACTTACCCGTATTTAACCAGGCCCGCCCCCCTGTCTTGTTGAAGCACTTGGATGCAATCAAGGTGGTGACTCGGGCCTGCCCTCCTAGCAGACTGATGTCGTAGATCTTTATTCTGCTGCTTGAGTTATGCCTGTAAACACTGTTGTTCTCACATGAAACATCGAACCCTTCGCGGAAGCAACCTTCACCGATGCCGAAGGGGTATGGGATGGTGAGGTTGCCACATGTTTCTTGGCACCCAGGCTTTGCCATCCTGGACGCTGTGCTGCTCTTGATGCTTGCTAGCATCAGGGTGGCTGCAAAGATTAGGCATGGTAGGGCTGCTGCCATCTCTTTGTGTATTTCTGCCTCCTTTTCTGCCTGTCCTATGATTCAGCTCCCTTTCTCTAACTTGGCTATGCTTATATAACGAAATGGATGTGGACTAATTGATCTTTCATGTTTTTTCCCCTATCAGAGTGTAGACTAGGTCAGAAGTGGTTTGGGGTTTGAACTAGCCTTCTTTCAGTCATAAAAATAGCTTGCTTGTCTGCTCTGCAATCCAAACATGAGACCGCTAATTAATTGGCAGTTTCTTTTATCTTTTGAGAGAGGGAGGGAGGGAGGCAGGCCACTTTTACGAACCCACCTTTTGTATTTCTTTATCAAATTATTCTAAGTTTTTTTGGTGGATGGTTCCTATTCTTATGCATGGAAATTGTTGAGCATAATTGGTTTGGTGCCAAAAATTGGCATGCCAATGTTTGGCATTCTGCCAAATATTGGGTACTGCTTGGTTGGTTACCGAGTTGTCTTGCCTATCTCACATAAAATTGCCAATAGTTGGCAAGTCCTGGTATTGCCAATATTTGGCTAGCCAAATATTGGCAGCAAACCAATCATGCTCGTTGTCTACAACTTGGAGTATTGACTTTTACACTACTTTTGAACAAAATAAAGTTTCAAACTGGTCATGATCACAGCTTGCCAGAGTGCTGAAATTAGTTTAATATTAAGGCAGAAAAGCAAGTATGTCTCTTATATGAGGCACGCGTTTAGATGCTAGACACAAAGCGCCTTGCCCAGCTTTAATAGAAAGCCAAAAGAAGGTTCAGGTGAAACTGGGGCATCGTTTACATATTGACCGATATGGTGGTTATAGCAGTGCAATTTCCCCCTTCTATATCCCTTGCTTGGCGGATTGGCCTTTTCTGAAAGCAACTCCCCACCTACCATAGAAGACCGGGCCATCAGATTTTTGCTGCGTCAACGTACTCCATTTGGCTTAATCTCACCATGCTTCTTTGATGAAATGTCACATCCACACCTAGCCTTCTATGAAACGGAAGTAGCCGGTGCAGATTATAGTGGCAATTGGTAGGTCCCAGGCGACCTTGGACACACATATAACTGGGGAGACTCTTCTATCCTGGCTGCAATATATTAAATGTCTCGTTGGCGTATTTACCTTCAAACACTGTAAAGCATTGTCACCAGTAACTAGCAGCAGCTGATTTAAAACTTAACCTTATGTTGCCTTGCCACAGGTGATTGAGCCGGGAAGTGACCCAGGGTCACTCAAGACCGCAGCACATCAAGTTAAACGAAGGTTCCTTGATGTGATCAGGGCGACTTTGAATCCATGGCCAGGTCAAGTCATTAAAGAGAATCTTTCAAAAGGGACAAGGAGATATGCACATCCTGCTCGATGAAAGTGAAGGTGAACTCGTTCGTGTCATGGCATTGAATGAGACTGGTAAAGGGGGTAAGCTTGCTCTGTGAATACCTTGGACTAGTTCTGCTGTCTTGATCGACTCCGCCGCGAGAGCAGATTTGCACCACAGGTTCGTCCCTGAATTACGCTCGACCAAACTTGTGTTCTTCTGTGCTATGCATTGTGGTGTGGACTAGTTTGTAACAGGGGAACTTACCAGCTCAGCTAAGAATGTCTCTGACAAGTCGCTATTGAGTTAGTTTATATAAGTAAAAAAAAGGGAAAAGGAAATACCTGTATTTTTAGAGGGCGTACTCAGTGCTGAAAGACCTTTTTTAAGGAATTAGCAAAAACACAGCACAATTTATGTGCTGTATCTCATCAGGTCCATAAACTTGTACCAATCTGTGACAAATTCTGTGCTGTAATATCAAGAAATTCTGGCTTTCATGTGTACCATACATATACCTTAGCCTGAGGTGTAAATTTTTCTAAGTTAGAGGTGTTCTTGAGGTCATCTGTATATTGTAGTATCTTTGTTGATGGAGGATAGTGTAATAGTGGAAGCGGGTAAGTTCTTGCTAATTACTTGAGACATAGGAAAAATCCAAAACGAAAATATCTTTTCCCTTCTTGGTACAAATTAAAAAAAGATTTAATGCCTCTATGTTTGCAACTGGTATGTGAGATAGTGGAAGCGGGCAAGTTTCTGCTTAATAAATGCGCACAGGCTCGAGTTTGAATTTATCAACGTAGTTTCCCCCTACTTTTTCCTGCTTATTGGTAAGTACTATCCACTGTCGGTGCAATGAATCTCATACGAAAATTTGTTACTGATAATTACTCTAGTTTCAATTCAATCCTAGTTTTAAGTGCTGGCAAGTTTTTGCACCCTTCACTGCTTTGGGGTTGGATTTGCATTCACTTCTAAAATACCTGTAATGTATGATCAACAACTTCCATTGTGTAAAATAGGCAACGCTATAGCATCTATTTTTTTTTACTGGAAAACTGTAGGGGAGGCTCTGACAGTAATATATTGTCAAATAGAGTAAAAGGTATACAAGATATATACAGGAGTTGCATATCAGAGGCTATACAGAAGGAACTATATTCAGTGGATACAAGCACATGCTAGGAAGGTGATGGTAAAAAAAAGGTTACACAATTTAGCAACTCTTTGTTGTTAACATACTGGATTTATTTGAAATCATGGTACATAGAAGTTTGCTATTCATGCAAGGAGGTTTGTTACAATTAAAAACAAAATGACACATTTTTGCATGACATTTATGGCACGAAATAGTAAATTCAATCTCTGCTACAATCTGTGATTTCATAAGCAATTTATTATCATCTACCACTTTCCAGATCTAGCGCCATCAGACTTCCATGCTGTCCAGTGCTAGAAGGGTCATAGTGTGACGAGTTCTCAAGCAAACATTCAGTTTCCCTGCTAGGATTCTGAATCAATTGTTCTCTCCAGGTGCTTCTTATTGATCTCAACCTCTCAGCGACATCTCTCATTAATGGCCGTTCTTCCCCCCTCATACTCAAGCAACACTTTGCCAGTTGAGCAATTTCTTGGAGCAGCTCCGCTTCGAAGTCTAATATATTCTTGTCCAAGATGAATTGAAGTCCATTTTCTTTCATTGCTAGAAGGAAGGATGATGCAAGGTTTTTCTTTTCTCCAGTACTGTCAGAATAAATTGCGAACTTCATTGTAATGAGCTCTAGGAGCACAACTCCAAAACTATAAACATCACTCTTCTCTGTTAGTTGACGCTCTTGCAAGTATTCAGGGTCAAGATAACCTATAGTTCCCTGTACCATTGTCATAAATTGTATTTCATCCGTAGGAAGCATTCTTGATGCTCCAAAATCAGTCACTTTTGCTGTGTAGTTGTCGCCTAGGAGAATGTTTGGAGATTTTACATCTCCATGAACTATGGGAGGGGATGCTGATGAGTGCAGATATGCTAATGCTTCTGCAGATTCCTGAGCTATCCTGAGACGTGTATCCAGTGAGATGGAAAGTCTTCTGTTTTTACCATGCATCAGCTCGAATAGGGTGCCGTTTGGGATGCATTCATAGACCAACATTGGAACTTCCACTTCTAAGCAACATCCTAGAAGCTTTACCACATTCCTGTGGTTTATCTGTGAAAGTATAACCATCTCTTGCGCAAATTCATCTTTCTGGTCCATGTTCATAACCTTTGAGCGCTTTATGGCCACCACTCTGCCATCTTTGAGAATTCCCTTGTATACAGTTCCATGGCCGCCCCTTCCTAATTCTCTGCTTGAATCAAAATTGTTTGTTGCGTTCTCTAGTTCTTCCCTTGTGAATATTCTTACTGTATCAACTTGCTTTGACCTGATTTGCTCATATAATAGCAGGCCACCATTTTGTTGGAAGAATATCTTCTTTTCTTTCACCAGCTTTCTCTTCTGACATTCAATCAGGAGTGCAAAAATGCAGATAAGGAGAATTACAGCACATGATGAAATACCTGCCAAGAATAACATTCTTTCAGTCACTGGAAGTCTTATATAGATAATGCCTAATGGTGCTCAAAGCATTTGCTCCCTTTTCGAAAAAAATATTTTCGTTCTTCCAAAAATTGCAAAAAAATCCTGCAATGACTAATCATTTTGTTTGGATTTCAAGTTATATGAAAATCTTGAGATGGGCTGTAAAAAAACCCACATGTAAATGACTAATTATTTCTTCACAACTAAATTATTATTTGTATCTAATCATTATTAGGCAGATTACAAATCAACATTTTTTTTTCAAATAAACTTGATGGGCAACCAATAGCATATGAATATAAGTCACTTTGTTTTGTTTCTATGGTATAAGAATTTCTGGCATCATTTATCTACTTGGTTTTGTTTGGATTTACCGTGAGCGTATATTAAATTATGCACAAGACTACACGGCAACTGGCAGCGACACGCGGCACCTTATCTTTATTGCGATTACAGTGCATACTTTTAAGACAAGGCAGGATGAATGTCCTAATATGTATATTTTGCAAATAAGAGTGAAAAAGTGTCCTTTCTTATTTGTTCATATATGCAGCTAAGTTTAGATTTCTAGGAATGAATGTCACTGATGCCTCCCTCTATGTGCTATATCAGTTTGACCTATCCACACTACAGAGACACTTACTGAAATATCCTGAGCATATGAAGATTACCTATAAACATTTTTGTTAATCTAGCTCTTTCTGAAACTGTGATTTGTTTGCAGGTTTCTCTCTTTGGATCTATGCTGCTAGTTCCAGAGTTGCATGAACAAATGTAGTCCCCAATCGCGTTGCTGCAGATTCCATGGCAAGGATACTGATCTGGAAAGCGGCACTCGTTGATATCTGCAAGCAGTATGCAAGGATAGAGAAATAACTGAAGCTCAATGCACATATAACTCAAGGTGAACTCAAAGGAAGTGAGTTACAGGGAGTTACCGACCTTGGCATCCTTCTTCCAGGTAGGGGTTGCCTGCGAAGCCATTGTTGCAGGTGCAGAGATAGCCTGTAGCATTTGCTGACATGATGCAGTGGCTATTCTTGCTAATGCAGGCATACGATGTCGTGTTCTTGACCGCTTCATCACAGGATTCATGTCCAACAACCCAGTCAAGCACAGCAGGGACCTCATCCTTGAACTTATCCCTGAACTTGTCATCATCAAGGTATGAAGCCTCAAACCTGAACCAATCCTGCTCGGCGACAAAAGCATAGCTGCAGGGGTTGAAATCACGCACCTCAGAATTGTTATACCTGTCATCGAATCCTATGTTTAAGGAATTGAGGTTTGGTGCGATGGATGTCTGGCAACAGCCCATGCCAGAGCACTGCCCACTACCGTCCACTCCTTGCTTGTCAGGGCACATTGAGAAACACCCAGCTCCGGCTCTGTGCTCATTAAAGCCTCCAAGGAATGCAAGGGTGTTGCATCCAACCACTGTTAGCTTGTTCGCCTTGCTGGATATTGTAAACAAATCGGCAGTATTTGATGAAACCCCCCAATCTGTGTCGGTGCCATTTTTGTAGGAGCACTTGGATGCAATCAAGGTGCTGACTCGAGCCTGCCCTCCTACCAGACTGATGTTGTAGATCTCCATTCGGCTGCTTGAATTATGCATGAAAACACGATTGTTCTCGCATGAAACATCGAACCCTTGACCGTAGAAGCAACCTTGACCGATGCCGAAGGGGTATGGGATGGTGAGGTTGCCGCATGTTTCTTGGCATCCAGGCTTCGCCATCCTGGACGCTGTGCTGCTCTTGATGCTTGCTAGCAGCAGCAGGGTGGCTGAAAAGGTTAGCCATGGTAAGGCTCTTGCCATCTCTTTTGTGGTTCTTACTCCCTTTTCTGTTTGTCCTAGATCCAGCTCTCCTTCTCTAACTGGGCTATGGTTAAATAGCGAAACAGATGTGGACTAATTTGCCCTTGGCCCTACTTGCATTTATTTTTTGTCCAATCAGGGTGTAGACATGGTCAGAAGTGGTTTTGGGGTATGCGGTAGCTTGTTTGGTCAGCAACCAAATGTGAGTCCATGACTCAGTTGGCAGTTTGTTTTAGCCAGTTTTGCGAACCTAACCTATAATATTTTTTATCAAATAAATTACAAGGTTTTTTAAGAGATATGGTTCCTATTCTTAGACATGGCAATTCTGGTCTACCAATTGGAGCATTCAATTTTACACTGTACTTTTGATCTTCAAAATGCCTGATACGATCACACTGAACAACTGTAGCGGAAATTATATATTTAATGCAGCATGCCACTCTCCAGTAAATTGTTTCCCTCTATGTAGCATATTAACAAAATAAAGTTTCCAATTGGTCATGATCACACCTCACTAGTGCGCTAAAATTAGCGCCATGTTTAGGTGGAAAGGCAAATCTGCTCTTATATCAGGCACGTGTTTAAATGCTGGACAGAGATCACCTTTGCCCGGCTTTAGCATAAAGCTAAAAGGAGGTTCAGGTCCTTGAGAAACCGGGCCACGCGTTTAGATGTCGATATGATGGCTATAACAGTGAAATTCCCCCCTTCTCATTAATTTATATTTGCTTGGGCCAACTTGCCTCCCCCGAAAGCATCTTGCCACCTACCAGATGACCTGATGATCAGATACTTATCCCGTCGTGCTCCATTTGGCTTAACCTCCCTGTCCCCTTTGAGGGAATGTCACATATGTTATCTATACAACTGGAGTTTCTTTTATGAAATGGAAGCAGTGTAGTGGTAAATTGGTAATTGGTAGGCACCAGCCTCCAGGTGAATCTGAATTCACATATAAGACCGGAGACCGACTCTTTTATCCTGGATGCATGGATGACCTGTTCAAATGCTGTACTTAGTATTATCGCCAGTAACTAAAACTAGCTGATTAAACTTAATCTTGTGGGTGCCGTAGGTGATTGAGCCAGGAAGGTTCTTGTTGACCCAGGGTCAAGACAGCGAACGAACGGTGCATGAAAGGAAGTTTCCCTGATGTGACATGTTGTATCTGCAATTGGGTCAAGTCGTTAAAGGGAGTCTTCCAAAGGACAAGAAGGCAATCTAATGCACATCCGGGTTCACGACAGCGAAGGTGAGCTGATTTTGCATCCCAGCATTTCATTAGACCGGTAAGGATTATTCCCTTTGACTAATTCTGCCGTCTGGGTTGATTTCATCTGAGAGCAGATTTGCACCACAGGTTTGTCCTTGGATTTATGCTCGACCAATTTTCTGTTCAATGCTATGCACTGTTGGAGTGTGATTTGTTGTTACAGGGAAAAATTACTAGCTTCACATCTATTTAGAAAAGGGTAAAGGCAAGGACTACCTGTGTTTTCAAAGGAAAAAATCAAATCAAAGGAAAAAAACACACCATGAAAGCCATTGTAAGTTAATCTTTCCTTATGTCCGTCGCATGTGCAAGGAAGGGATGTGATTGAGCTTGGTGTGATTTTTTTAGACATGACACCCGTCCTCACTGCCACCTCCATATGCGGTAGAGTTGAGGAACGAGAAGCTGAACTGATTTTGCATCACAGCAATTGATTAGACCGTTGAAGGAATAGGAGTATTCCGTGAATCCCTTGGATCAATTCATCCCTGTCATTCGAGTACTCGACTTGGCTGTGAGCATATTTGCACCTTAGGTTTGTTGTCCTTGGGTTTATGCTCGAGCAATTTACCTTTTTCTGCACTATGCACGTTGGAGTGTGAATTGTTGTTTAAGATTTGTTATTTTACCATTTTAACATGTGTTTAGGAAAAAAGGGCGAAGTAAAGGATTATTCATGTTAACTTTTGAGAAGAAAAGAACAAAACATGAAAGCACCATAAGTTAATCCCGCTTGATAGATCTTGGCCGTCGCATGCACAAGGAAGGGATATGATTGGACTTGGTGTGGATTTAGAACGCATACGCTTGGCAATTTTTTTAAGAAGGCCCTGCCAAATATTTTTAAGAAGACCCTGCAAAATGTCCAGAACGCAGCAAGAAGTGTCGTCACATTGCTCTCAGCCCAAACCACCAAAATAGGGTTTCCAAACCTAGCTCTCAGCCCAAACCACCAAAATAGGGTTTCCAAACCTAGCGGCGACAGAATGGGCGGCGGCGGCGGCGGCGCGCCGCACCCATGTGAGACCCGAGTGGATGAGCACGTACGCCAGAAAATGGCCTCGTTGCCAATCCCCGGTGATCTCCTAGCGGACATCTTCCTTCGCCTGCCCACGCCAGCCGACCTCATCCGTGCCGCTGTCGGCTGCATCTCCTTCCACAACATCATCACCGACCGCTCCTTCCTCTGCCGTTTCCGCAAGCTCCACAACCCGCCCCTCCTCGGATTGCTCGACAATCATCGAGTCTTCCACCCTGCCAACCCGCCTCACCCCTCCGCGCCGGCAGCCAGTGCCGTCGCTGTTGCCGCTGACTTTTCCTTCTCTTTCCTTCCTGGCGCCAGCCACAACTGGGCCATCCAGGACATTCGCGATGGCCGTGTCCTCCTCAACAAAATCCATGGGAGGGATGGTATCGGTCAGAAGTGGAGAATATTCAAGGATATGGTGGTGTGCGACCCCCTGCACCGACGGTATTTCCTGCTCCCGCCAATCCCCGAGGATCTAGTAAATCCAGTGGAGGAGCCACACTTTATGGAAGAGGTATATTATTTGTACCAGATCTTCCTTTTGCCTCCCTGTGACAATGATGAGGAGGCAACAGCTGTGGAAGAGACGTCATTTAGAGTGGTTTTGATGGCATGGTGTGAAACTACGATGGTTGCCTTTGTCTTCTCTTCTAGTACTAGACAATGGCGAGCCATTCCATCCCTGGGCTGGGATACTTTAGTTGCTAACTTGCCACTGAGAGGATATTGTCTCTTCGCCGCACGCCAATACGCGTATGGCTGTTTCTACTGGATGTTACATTTTTGCAAGAAAATATTGGTGCTTGACACTCGGAAGATGGAGTTCTACATTGCTAACCCCCCACCTGCAATATGTTTTTCTTTTCTGGATATAGCCATTGTGGAGGCAGGGGAAGGTAGAGTTGGGATGTTTGTGCCAGGAATAGGCAGAAATGGACTTGAATTCTATACAATGTGGAGAAACAATGGTGGGACTTACATGCAGTGGAAGTTGGAGAAGACGATCTCAGTTCATTTTTTGCACTACTCTGCGGGTTCAAATGGGAAACACTTGTTCATATATGATGTGGAAAGCCCGTCGGTTAGCTATGGTTGTTTCTCACTAGACATCAAGACATTCCAGCTTAAAAGGGTGTGTTCTTCAAAGACATGGATCCCTAATCCGCTTGCATATAGCAACTTTCCACCATCAATTTTGGCATCACCAACAATAGCAAGTGGTAAGCTTTCTTAGTTAACTCCTTCCTTGTATAGTTATGCAACAACTTGTCTGATACTCGGTACTGCTTATTGTGATTGGTAATTTTCATATACATGGTTTGGTAGCTGTTACCTTTTCCATGATTGTGGCAGCGCTCATCAAGCACATGAATAAAACTGTGATTGGGGTGCGTCTAACATTGTGGTGGTTATGTTCTGTTTGGTCTCCTAAGGGAGTTCTTAAGTTGTCTAGTTTGTTTTGTATGTATGTTGGCTGGAGCAAGGGCTTTAGGTTTTGAACTTTTGATTCAAGTCGTTGTTGTTCAGAAAAGAGTGCTGTCCCTTTGTGACAACCTTTCTGTGGCGACTTTGTCTTTATCTTTGTCATGCAATATGAAATGGGACCGGAGCTATTTAATTCAAAAAAAAAGGATGAGTTATGAAGATTGATTCTCCAACCTGTATGTGGTCCTTTGATACCTCGTCTATTATGCTTCTTACTGTGTTTTTCTCAAAAGAAATTTACCAAGTGTTGTCGAATAGTAAGACCTATTGTTTATTTTGCTCGCAAGCTCCAGAATATATATCTGCAACCTGAGTATGTGTATGTTGGGCAGGTACTCAGGAAGGTGAGAAGGAGATGCTGGAACAAGGCGCGAAAACTCTGCAAGCTGAAGAACATGTGGACAGCCAGCATGGTGGGAGCACCAGTGATGGTGTTGATGCTGGAGGTCACCCTGGCATGCCGAGGATCAGAGATGGCACTGATTGAGTTTGTGCTGCAACTCAGACAGCTGACCACATGTTGGTCTGTAATAGGCGGTTCTGTTTGGTCCGTAATAATTGACCTGGAGTTTACCTTTATCCCGTGTGCTTTCGATTTGACTTGAAGTTTATCATGTGTGCTTTCAATATGACGATGGTTGGTGTGTTTGCCGCATAAAGACTATGTGAGTAGTCAAAAGTGAACAATTTGAATTTGTGAGGTATTTGCAACTAAGCAGAAGTGTTGGCTTATAATCTATTTGTGTTGCTCTTTCTTTGGACAGTGAAGTTACTTTTAGCAGTACTATTTGTGTTTCATGGGATCTCTTTCCGTGCTGCTCTTTTTCTTGCACAGTGAAGCTACTTGAAGTTCTGTGAGATGCCAAATGTGTTGTACTAGTCAGGCATTTTGGAAAACAAGGACAAGTGCTGATCTACTCCATGAGCAATGATAAAGTGAAGGGAACATGCTTGTGATGCCTGTTAATGTTGTACCCTCTTTGTGCTGCTCTTTTTCTTAGAGAGTGAAGTTACATGTGGTTATGTTTGATCTCATCTGCACCCTCAATCAGCTGTTCTCTCTCAGGGGAAAGTGGTGCTTCTTGCTCAATTCTGCCCATATAACTCTTCTGCCAAAATCTGATGCTGCCACCAAGATCAAGGATTTTCGGCCAATCAGCCTTATGCACTCCATTGGTAAGATCATATGCAAGTTGTTGTCCAACAGACTCACACCCCTCCTGCTCAAGACCCCCCCCACCCTCAAAGTGCCTTCATCAAGAGCCGCTCGATCCAAGACAACTTTCTTTAATTATGTCAGAAATGCCCTGCAGAAAGCTGCACAAGAACAAAGAGCCGGCCTCGCTGCTGAAATTGGATATTGCCGGCGCTTTTGATAATGTGTCTTGGAGTTACCTGCTCAAACCCATGTCCAGACCGACTAGGGTTCGGCCAACGTTGGTGTGACCTGATTGCGTTGTTATGGTCCTCCACCTCCTCTAGGATCCTGGTGAATGGAGAGCCTGGTCTGCGTTTTTGCCACAAGCAAGCCCTGCGTCAGGGAGACCCTCTCTCCCCGATGCTTTTCACAATTGCTATCGCTCCTTTGCATTGGTTATTTGCCAAGGCCTACTCCGTTGGAGCTCTTAGTGGACTATACCTTCCCAGCCACGGGTCAGCCTCTGCTGATGATGCTGCCCTGTTCGTGTCTCCTACGTCAGTAGACATTCGTATTACTAAGCAAATTCTGCTGCTCCTGGGGTCAGCCATGGTCTAGTTCCTCAACCCAATGTGACCAAAGATGATTTGGCTCTTTTCTCGGCATCTACTTATGTAACAACGGTTGGAAATGGTCAGCGCACTAGCTTCTGGAGCGAAGCGATGGCTCGATGGCCAGGCTTTGCGGCACACGGCTCCAGACATCTTCAAGCTATCTAGGCGCAAAAACATCAAGGTTGCCCAGGCACTTACTGCTCATGGGCTGGATGGCCGGTCTGCACAGGATCACAGCGAGGTTCGAGCTCCAGCAACTCACTCATGTTTGGTTGCGTTTGAGCCAGGCACGCTTGCAAGCCGACATCGAGGACACCATCAGTTGGGTGTGGACTCCATCCAATGTATACACCGCTGCTTCCTCGTACCGCTGCCAGTTCTTTGGTTCTTTCTCACACATCAGTTTTTACAAACTTTGAAAAACATCGGTTCCTCCCAAATGCCGGTTTTCCGTGCGGTTATGGCTTCGTGCTAGAGTCCTAACTAATGACAACCTGGAGATTCATGGCATTCCCCACAATGATGCTTGCGGTCAGGAGGACGAATCACCTATGCTATGCACCTTATTCTCAAATGCCCCTATGCTAGAACTGTTTGGCAGCAGGTTGCGGAATGGAGGGACTGTCCCGCTTTGGCCTCCAATGCCCAAGATATTGAGACCATCATTGAGTGGTGGAATGTGCGCACGCGCAGCCTGCCAAAGAAGCATGTTTCGACTGCAATTTTCAGCGCATGGCATCTCTGGAAAGAGCGTAACAGGCGAGTCTTTGAGCAAAAGTTCATGAATGAAGCTGCTCTCTTTTGCCTGATTAAGCAGGATATTTTACAGCCGACGGTATCCATCCGCTGGATTACTGATGTCCAGAACGAGCCTGACTAGGACCTCTCTGTTTTATTTTGGTGTGGGTCATCTTAATCCCAACCTCCTGTAACTCAAGGATTTTGTATCTGTTTACTCCTTAATGTATCGGCAGAAAATTCCAGTTCCTCAAAAAAGATTTGTCAACCTGCCTTCCAATTTATTTATTTGAGCCAAGCTTGATGAAAATAATGTTTTCAAAGGGAAAAATAGCACACTCACGTTTGATTGGTTTGGCAGGGTTTTGAAAACCGGCGAACCTGGCGGTTTGCAGAGAACCAGTCGGTTCGGTGCTGATTCCCCAAAACACTCCATTGCCGCGTGGAAAAAATCAGGGGATTTCCCTCCCCAGAAAGGTGTAACAGCTCCCGGGTGCCTAGGCACCCTCTATGAACAGTAAATTCAAAAAAATAGGAAAAAATCAAAATTTTTTGTAACTTTGCAACATCAAAGATGGCCAAACTTTGTAGGTTCTTGCAAGTTTTCATGTCAAAATATCATGTAGAGAAAGGTGTACAAACGAGTTTTAGACTTCAGTGCTAAAAGTGCTCAAAACTTCAAGCACCGATATGTTTTTTCGTGTGTAGAGCTCCTCGAGCGGTTTTTTGTCATGAAAACTTGCAAGTACCTACAAAGTTTGATCATCTTTGATGTTGCAAAGTTTCAGATTTTTTCTATTTTGTTTGATTTTATTGTTCATAGGGTGCCTAGGCACCCGGGAGCTGAAAAATCACTCTCTTTCCCTCTCATCTTCTCAAATCAGCCCCGCTCGCACCCATCCCCTTTTAAGTACAGTTAAAGAGATTACTTTTGGCAGTGACACCTTGGCCATAACCATGATTATTTATCGTTTGAAGATAACTATTTTCTGATTCTACATGTGTACCACTAATAGCTAACAGGTTTCTTGCAGTGGTAAACGACCTTGGCGGTTGGTGAAGCTCTGCAGACTGTTTGAGCAATCGAATTGGGGAAAACCGATCGAACCGGGCGGGGTTTTGAAAACCGGCGAACCTAGCGGTTTGCAGAGAACCGGTCGGTGTCAGGACCTGACTTTGGGCAGCGCTAGTGACTTTAGTCCCACCTAGAATATGGGAGGAGGCTAGGACAAGCAGGGGCGGAGCCAAGATTTTGGTATAGGGGGGATCAAGTCAAGTTCATAACTTTTTCCAATAGACCGAAAAATAACAATCATCATACTGTAATTTACGCCACATAGCTATATTGGATAAGTTCGACACAGGAAGAAATTCAATTACAAATAGGAACTCATCCAAAATAATTTGCATCACGATCATGATATTTTTTAGGGCAAATACAAGGCAGGAATTATTCATCGAATCATAGCATCACAAATCACACAACCAATACAATTAAACAGCAACACTCTGATGTATAAGTTCAACAATGATACAAGATAAGAATTGAGATTAGTAGATGGCCTGATGTGGCGAAGTGTTGAACCTTGGGTCCTTGGCTAGTTCCTGTTGGCTGGATCGGAAGATTTGGTAACTGAAGAAGCCTGTGTCGCGTCATCGCCGTATGAATTGCATCGGAAGCAGCGAGGCGTGGATAGCAGAGGCGACCAGGCGGGCGAGGGAAAGGAACAGCGGCGATTACTTTTTGCCTTCTAATATAATCCACGTACGGGCAATTCACATTGGAACGCAACGCCCAAACCAGGAGACTAGGCCAGTCGCCAACCTGGCCGCTAGTGGGCTTCACTGGGGCCTTTTTCCCTTTCTCTAAAACTCAGGGGTTTGGAGGATTTTCATAGAAAACACATAGGAACAAGGATCTTGGAGGAAAATTTCCTATAGATGCGTTCGGTTGGTAGGAAATGTGTACAGGAATTTTGTAGGAATACTATTCATTTCCCGTGTTTTTGGAGGAAATTACACATCCACTCAAAACTCATTTTGCGTATAGAAACGGGCCGAGTCAATTCCTTAAGATAGCAACAAGTGCCATCCTATAAAATTCCTATACTAGTCCTAATTCGTACGTTATGAAATCCTCCAAACCGAATGCGCCCTTAGCGTTGAGATTTGGGAGGAGGGGGGGGGGGGGGTTGCGTCCTAATTCATCAGTGCTACACTTCTAATTGGACCACAATTTTGTCATACATATTTATTTGAGCCTTCTAGAATCTCAAGCAACTATTGCAAGATTTTTGCGTCTAAAATTAATCAAATACTTTTAAAGAAGAAACTAAGTTCTTTTAAATAGTACAATTGCAGATGAGATACAAAAGGAGATGAATACCCAATCGATGAAAGAACATGCAACCCTTCTGTTTCTATAGAGGTACGGGAAACGTAGTTGTACTACAATGATGAATACCTTAAAGTAGGTATAAATAGAAAGAATTTTGCTAAAATGGAAAAGGGCATTCTTTCTAAAGTTCCGCCATCCCACCCAATGAAGTGTTAGGATTATTTTCAATAAAATCCTATGGAATCATAGGTTCCGTCGTTCCCACTGCTTCTCCTTGAATGGTCAGGTCTAAATCCTGCAAAATGTTCCCGTTCGTGTGCATCCAGCAGAAATTGAACCCTCAAATTTACCAATTATGAGTTGGACGCTTTAACCATTCAACCATGTATGCTTGAAAGGGATCACCGTTGATGAATTAAGAAAAACGGAAAGAGAGGGATTCGAACCCTTGGTAAACAAAAGTCTACATAGCAGTTCCAATGCTACGCCAGTCTAAGTTTCCCTCCAGGCTGCAGGGTAAAGGGCAGACACAGGTTCAAAGCGAGGGGAAAGGATCAAGGGTGTGCTCACATATACATACATACACTCATCTCTATAGACATGCACGCACCCTACCCCTGTGAGCATCCAAAGATACTGAGCCGACACAACACTTAAGATTGATGAAATCACTACAGGTAGGCCTAGGCCTTCTACCGTTCGGTGTTTTAGTAAATTAGGTTTCCAAAGTTGAAAACCGAAATTACATCTTATAAAATAGCTAACCAGAAATTCGGTTAACCAAGTTTTCGGTTTGCTATTCGGTTTATACCATATTTACCGAATATGCTAAAAGAATTTTTGAGCTGCGTGCATGGCACCCATCCTCGTGCGCTCTTATATAGCCAATCTATTCAACTGATTGTGCGTGACCGGCCGAGGTGGGACTAAACTACAACGGGCAGCGCCTCGTGGTTCTGTAGATACGCACATACTACAGGCACACTAGGGCCATACAGCAGCCTCATCACACTAGAGAAAGAAGCCCACAACGGCTTCTCTGCTTGGCCCTTGCATTGCATGCGCTTCTGTTGCACGCAGTCACGCACTGATCTAGCGCCTGATATTTTATTCTGGCGGCGCGGGAGAGCAAGCTGATTTGGCATACGCTCGGTTTTTTTATTCGGTTAACTTGGGTACTACCGAACCGAGAAAAATTAGTTCGGTCAGCAAGTGTGAAAACCAAATTTTTCTGTATTAGCCAAAAAAACCGAAATTTCGGTTTATTCGGGTTCGGCATCAGTTCGGTCTTCGGTTTATCGGCTTTTATGCCCACCCCTAACTACAGGATTCTCGTAGTCAAGAAGAACGCCCCCTGCAGTAAATGAACATCGTTAAAAAGCCAGAAATAAATTTAGGAAAATACGAGCACTAGTACTAAATCTAGGATTGGAGCCCTAGTGGGCTGGTTCCATCACAAGAAACCTTCACAAAATCCGGATTTAAAGACACAATATTTTGAAAGTTATTTGGAAAGATTATACAAATTGAGTGGATGGATCCAACCAACGTGCAAATACACACATGCATCTATCTATATCTATACCAATATAAAAAGAATAAGTTGCGAAGATCCAACATATCTCATCCATTCAACCACGTATATCCAGTGGCGGAGACAAGGGGGGGCGAGCAGGGGCCTGGCCCCCCCTATCGATCTAGTAATCCCGTAACAGCCGGTACTAATTAGCAGTGACATCACGTGTTGGCCCCCCCTAATCCCTCAAGCATAATCTCTAAAACAATAAAAAGGCCCATACTAAAGCCCAATCAAGCCCTTCTCATCTTTACCGTAAAAGAAAGGAAGCCCTCCCTGATCTTCCGTGAGTTAGCTTCTCTGAAACAAATCTCCCATGATTAGCGCTGCCGTCCTGCTGCTCTTGCTTGCGGTTTCTCTCGACCAGATTCAGATTACAAACGCTGGCGCCTCCTCCGCTCCTCGTTCATATAACAATCCTCCGAAGGCTGGTGTCGATTGCCCTTGTTGGATTAGTCACACATGTATCACGTCTATTGAAATTGTCGTGGAACAAATTCTCAAGGTATATTCCCAGCAAAAAAAATATCTCAATACACTTGGGTAAATCACTAAATCTGCTTTGTCTGATGTGGTAATGCATGTAATCATATGACGAATACAGATATGATTAATCTTTTGCCTTTATATTAGCTATAATTTCTATTGAAAATGGAGTGAAAAAAAATATTTTGTTTCCTTTCTACGGACCTGCTTCAATTCTTAACCCCTACACACATAGTGTAGGTGTATTAGAGCTAGATATACATTGGTAATTGTCGAACATGCCTCTATCACTATGTTAATATATGCTAGACGACATATAAACATCAAGGTTTTGTCTCTTTGCCCCCCTCCCCCCCCCCTATCCTCAAATCCTGGCTCCGCCCCTGCATATATCAAATGGTCTATGTTGCCCAATATTTTAGAGTTAAGCATGTTTAGCACTATATAAGATTAGCATCCTCCCCTAATGGATAATATTCCTAATATCAACATCATCGTCAATCAATTAATTATATACTCCCTCCGGTCCTTTTTACTCTGCATATTAGGTTTGACCGAAGTCAATCTCATCCAACTTTGACCAAGTTTATACAAAAAATTATAGACATTCACATAACAACACCAATATCATTAGATTCATCTTGGAATATATTTTCATATTATATTTATTACATATTATAGATGCTAATAATTTCTAATATAAATTTGGTCAAACTTAGCAAAGTTTGACTTTCGGCAAATCCAATGTGCAGAGTAAAAAGGACCGGAGGGAGTACTAAAGGCTCAGTCTCTCGGAGGTGCTCATAGGGGTAGGGTGTGCGTGTGTGCGTTCATAGGGGTGAGTGTATGCGCGTGTATATGAGCGCTTGTGTCTGTACTGATGCTCAAAAAAAAAAGATCTTACCAAATAGTACTAGTGTGTGATGGAATTAATATATTGTCTAATACTCCTCCTTTCCAAAATAAGTGACTCAACTCTATACTAACTTTAGTATAAAATTAGTACAAAGTTGAGTCACTTATTTTCAGACGGAGGGAGTATATACTAAAAATATGTTTCCTAATAATAAATTGCATTGCACATACACGATTACTAGTATAGTATATATTACCAATATAAAAAGACACAAAGGGGTAGATCCAATTAATCTCGGCCATCAATACATGCATGTCAATTCAACGACCTAGATTGATTCCGATGACGAGCGCTCAACATGTTTAGCGTATAATAAATATGCTACTGAATATTAATAATAACTCTAATCACATAATTAAGCATGTAATTAATATAGTACCTAATATCAACATACAATTAATATCCTACCTAATATCAACATGAAATTAGTTTCTACCAATATACGCGTGAAATGCACGTAACGTATTTAGTAATATTAATAGGATATGCAATTAATAGCTTGGAGATTTCATCCCAGTACACACTATGCCACGTTAATAGGTTGGTAATTTCTTCTCACTATGGCCATTAGCAGTAAGCCACTAACATGCATATCGCCTACATGCAATTAATCTTAAAACAAGATATGGCAAGATCATATATCTCATTTATTAGAAAACTATTACAACATTACCATGGATGGGATATAAATTAAGAACACCGGGTGTTGGAAAAGAATCACCATCATCTTCTTTCCCGACTAGGTGTTGTATAATGGCATCATTGGCCAACCTCTTAGTATCGCTTCTACTGATTGCCACCTTCTCTCCTGCACCCATACATGGTGCCAACAATAAGTCTGTCCAGCACACCTACATTGTGCTCGTCGAGCCACCTCCCACACCCTTGAATGCCGATGAAGACATGTACCGTCATTGGTATGAGTCTTTCTTGCCCAAATCACGCGACGGCGACTCAGGCAAGTCACCTATTGTGCACTCCTACACCGAGGTGTTTAGCGGCTTCGCCGCAAGGCTCACTGCCCGGGAGCTCAACGCAGTTGCGAAGAATCCGGGGTTCGTGCGTGCGTTTAGGGACCAAACACGGCACCTCATGACCACACACACTCCAAAGTTCCTTGGGCTCTGGAACGGCACCGGGATCTGGAGCGACGCTAGCTACGGGAAGGGAGTCATCATTGGGTTGCTCGATAGCGGCATCTATGCGGACCACCCTTCATTTGATGGTGACAACATCGCGCCGCCCCCGACAAGGTGGAAGGGATCATGCATGGCGACCCGGTGCAACAACAAGCTCATCGGTGCACAGTCATTCCTCGAAGAAGATGATGACCCTAGCGACCAACAGGGGCATGGGACGCACACCTCATCCACGGCAGCCGGTAACTTCGTCATCGACGCGTCGTATCATGGTATGGGAGCGGGCACCGCATCAGGAGTTGCTCCTGGTGCCCACATCGCCATGTACAAGGTGTGCGCTGATGGAGAATGTAATGATTCCGCCATAGTGGCCGGCCTCGACGCAGCCATCAAGGATGGGGTGGACGTGCTCTCACTCTCCATTGGCCATCTTGGCAGCCTCAGGTTCGATAAAGACCCCATCGCCATCAGCACATTCAGTGCCATATCAAAGGGCATCGTCGTGGTTTCCACGGGTGGTAACGAAGGACCCGATCCATACTCAGTAAACAATGATGCACCATGGATCCTCACAGTCGGTGCTAGCTCGGTGGATCGGAGCTTCGACATCGGCGTGAATCTCAGCAATGGCAAGTGCATCCATGGAGAAGGGCTTAGCCAGGTGGCAAAGCCGAGGTCAAAGATGTACCCACTCCTCTACTCCGAAGAACGAGGCAAGTTTGACTACACGGATAACCATGTCGTCAGTGAGAAGATCGTCGTCTGTGAAACGGATACTACCCGGGAGAGCATCGACAACATAATGAGTGCCGGTGCGGCCGGCGTAGTGCTATTGAACGGTGAATCCAACGGATACACGATTGAGCTTGAGGATTACAACTCCAGCGTGGTGCAGGTGAGCACGAACGATGGCGCCATCCTCAGAGCTTACGCGACATCGACGACAAACAGCTCGGCGGGTGCCATTTTCTCGTACCACAACACACTGCTTGGCGTCCATCCGGCCCCTGTGGTGGCATCGTTCTCTTCCCGAGGTCCAAGCATCGACATCCCCGGCGTGCTCAAACCGGACATATTGGCGCCGGGGCTCAACATCCTTGCCGCATGGCCGCCGGGAACGGACTCTATAATAGGCCCTTTCAACATCTTGTCCGGCACATCGATGGCAACACCACACATTAGTGGCGTCGCCGCGCTTATCAAGAGCTTGCATCCAGACTGGTCCCCGGCGGCCGTCAAGTCGGCCATCTTGACGACGGCGGACGCTGTTAACAGCACTGGCGGCTCTATCTTGGACGAGAATCACAGGAAAGCCGACGCGTACGCGAAAGGCGCGGGGCATGTGAATCCGGCGAGGGCCGCCGACCCTGGCCTGGTGTATGACATGGGTGTCACCGACTATGCCAGTTACATCTGCTGGCTCCTCGGCGACGAAGGCCTGGCAACCTTCGTGCGCGACAAGAGATCGACTTGCGCGAAGCTCCCCAAGGTCAAAGACGTGCAACTCAATTACCCGACCATAACTGTGCCGTTGAAGTCAACAACCTTCAGCGTGAACCGGACAGTGACGAATGTAGGGCCGCCAGCATCGACGTACACCGTGAGGTTGGACATGCCCAAATCGGTCATGGTACGTGTCGCCCCGAACAAGCTGGTGTTCTCCAAGGCTGGGGAGAAAAAGACGTTCACCGTGTCGGTGAGTGGCAAGGACGTTCACGGACAAGGACACGTGGAGGGAAGCTTGAGCTGGGTGTCGGCGAAGCATGTTGTGCGGAGCCCGATCATCGCCGTTCCTAATCTCCCCGAATCTCCGCCGCCTCTAGAGAATGTTTAGGTGCGTTGTGGAAAAGGGCTAGCTAGAAGTGAATGTTTGAAATGTTGCATTTTGTTTATCATCAATTTGTACGGTTGCTTAAAATGTCAAATCGATCAACTTTCTGAGCATTTACATCAATACCATAGTATACGTATAGTATGAGCTATTCCTATCGCCGTGAACTTGCTGAACAAGGCAATGCTGGTGAACAAAAGCCCAAGTGTGTGTGCTGTGCGAGCTAAGAAAGCCGGTTAATCGTTCGGCATTATGCATGGTATTTGACTATTGAGCATGATTGCCAAGTGTCAAGTTATTTTAGAAGCTGAACCCTCAAGTGTCAAGTTCAGTTAACAGGGGCAGTGGAGTAACTGTAGCTGGATCGTTAAGTCCTGAATGCCAAGTTCAGAATATGACACTCAATTATCATGGCAAAATTTCGTACTTTCTAATGTGCGGGTGCGCTGGTTTCCGACTAGTTGATCTAATCATTTTGAAATGGCATTTTTTCTAAATATACTCGCAAGTCGCAACCATCATGGCCTTACGGTGATACACGCTGCTGAAGCCCCAACCGGCCCAAGCCTCGGCCAGCCCTTCTCTAAAAGCGATGCAGATTGCAGGTTTGCCTCGCACCAATATGCTCCTTGCATGAGCTTTTTTTTTTTTGAAAAGCTAGTAACCTCTGGCCTTTTTTCGTTTTTCATCCTACTTGCATCATGCCTGATGACTTTTTTTGTGCCAGCAATTTTAGTGGTTCTATTTCCATTGCCAACCAAACAAAGCCGAAGGGTCATGAGGAAGAGGGAGTGGAGTTGTCTCTGCGTTTCGGCAGTCCCTCACTGTCAACTGGGGCCGACGGTTGCTGCGGCCTTCTGCACTCTCTCGGCCTTCTGCTTCGTCCTAGGGTGAGTTTGCTTCTATATAGGAGAAAACAAATCAAATTATAGTTACAACAATTTTTTGTAAGGTCAGTAATCGCAAATATTCCTATTTATTTTGCCACATGCTTTCTACTAGATTCTTCTATGCTGTCGTAAACATTGACATCCGGCCATGTCGTTTCCGTTTTCTAAGCGACATATGCTTCGTACTTGCTTCTTGAAGCTTAATGATGCAGTTGTGTTGCATGCTATTTTGAAGTATTAGGAAGCAAGAATGCCAATCATCTTGAGCTAGGTTGTATGGTGCCAAAGGTCTCCATCGCCAATGGGATTTTTGCCACCAGTTCCCATTGTTGATTCGCGTGCTTGCCATCAATCGTGACTCGTCTGCATGCCACTAGTGCCCCCCATTGTTGAACTCGACGACCCCGCTGGCCAGCACGTCACCCGGGCAGTGCCAGCAACCTTTGAGCACCTTTGAAGCATAAAAAGTTTAGGCACCATGCATCCGAATAGAAGGTAGGAAGCAACAACTAGTACTAGAAAGAAGCTTCAAAATACATATATAGAAACATTGGATGCTTAAGAATGGATATTTTGAAGCATGATTCTATTGCAGTAAACTATCTGAACTAAACAAACATAAATCTGAGGAAGCGTGGATACTTCAAAGCATCAGTTACAGCGACACTATTTTCACTTCTGTCTTGCAAAAGTCGCAACGCGTGCTGAACAGATGATCATGGATAAGCTCTACACATGTCGCAACCTCCTTGTGACCAACAGAACAGTCGGCGGCAAACAGCGGTGCCTTGTCATGTTTGTGATGTTTGCATCACACTCAACATCAATAGCCTCATTTAGCATTGTGTGCAAACAAGAAGCATGCCTGAAGTCGGGCAGCAAAAGGTCTATAAATAGAAAATTTAGTTAGAAACAAGGAACCACAAAAGTTGCAGTGGAAATTTTTATTACAATAAGAATAATGTTAGTGCACTGGAAGTTTACTAGAATAAGCTATACTCACAGTGCTTGAAGCACATGTAATTCCGGGAAAATGTTTGTAAAATAAGAAGCACATACAGGCAATGGTTGATGCAAAACTTCACCAGCATGGTAGAATCAGAATGGCATATAAAAGCAAATTATGTTGTAGGAAAGAGGATACATGAGAAATAAAGGAAGAAAAAAGAAGAAAAAAAATAAGAACACCAAGCAAAATCATGCTGGAAAGACCGAAAGAAATAACGCCCAGAAAAACCAGCAGGAAGGTTCCCATATACCGGTGAAAAATACCCCTACATGGGCGCCCGATTTTGCTACATAGTGCCATGGGGGTGTGCGGTTGTGCGTCAATGTAACAAAATGCTTATAAGTGGCTCTTAAGACCCCAAATAGAATTTAGTGGCAATCTGCCGCATATTCCGCCTGATGCGTCACTGTAGTGGGCCGACCCAATTTGCTTCACGTTCGTTTCACACATTTTCTTTTTGTTTCTGACGGTCGTTCTTTCTTTTCTGACGGTTGTTCTTTCTTTTCCTATTTGAAGATATGCTAAATACAAATATTTTAGAAATTAACTTACTTGCCTTTTAAGGAAATGTTGAGCGCGCATGTGTAAAGATTCATGCCGTGTGAAAATTGTGTTCACACCATTTTGAAAATGTCCATAACATGCAAAAACATGTTCATGATATTTAGAAAATGATTAGGCATTCCAAATATATGTTCGTAACATTTTTTTCAAATGTTTCTACAATGTAAAAAACATTTTGTACCATTAAAAAATGTTCATGACATTTTTAGAAAATTCTAAGAAACAAATGTTTTGCGCGTTAAAAGTACCTATGGCATTTATGTTTAACGTGTATTCAAAAAATGTTCAATGTGTACTCCAAAAATGTTCAAGGTGTATCTGAAAATCTTTTGCATATATTTAGAAAATATTCATCATGTATTTGAGAAATATTCAACATGTATATAAAAAGTGGTCCCAGTGTATAGAAAAATGTACAACGTGTATTAAAAAAGTCAACATTATTTGAAAAAGGATTGAAATAAAATAAACAAAGAACAAAAAAAATGAAAAGAAATACATCAAACAAACAAAAATGAAAGAAATAAAAATTCGTGGAAGCTTCTAAAACCGGTCCGAACCTGTCACTTTCGTAAACCGATCAAGAAAAGGTACATTGAGCCATCCCGTTAGGGGTAACGCTAGAGTTGAGAAAGTAGTTCGTCTCGCAATAGAGGAGACATAGCCCTTGCGTGGGTACACCCACCAAGCTTCTTCAATAGGAGTACTTAACACAACTGGGAACGACCACAATAGAATTGATGGTGCAGGGGTAAAAATTAGAAAATTTATTCCTGGGTTGTCAGATCGAACATGAATGGCCCATATTCTAGCGGATGGATGTGTGCGCTCTTCTTTGCAGAAAGGTACCTCATTTCTTGTCATATTTCTTATGATCTACTCCGAATGTGAGCGGCGGCCTAGGCCCAAAAAATCCCCAGCGCGAGCGGCGTAACAGGCCTCCGCTCGTATCCTTGCCGACGGCGGCGACGGTCTAAATCTCGTGCCTAGCTGGGCGACCACGGCTACTGGAGGTCGTGTTACATCTACGTCCCCACGGTTCCTGGTCGTCTACTCTCCGGCAATCGAGCTGCCATGACAGATCTCCCCAATAGCTGCGCTCTAACGCTGTCAGAACAAGTTCTCCAGGGTACTATTCTCTGACGTCTTACCCTGCTCCGCCATTCTCCACACGTGGCTCCACCACCCCGCGAGTAGTTCTACCATCCGCCGACACAGGAGAAGCTTCGGGTATATTCGTTTGTAAGCCACCTCCCAATCTCTAAGTTTCACTAGCATATTTTCTAGAAATTATTTTGCTGCAACTAGACATATAATTGATCCGTGGAGAACTGATTTTTACATGAGCTATGCTTCCTCCACCAAAGTACTCCTGGCTTTAGATTCTATTAGGAGCATATGGGGTGTAGCAGTTGGGCGTTCCATATGGTAGATGTGTACTATGCTTGCAATAAAGTCATCTCTACGTTCTTGGGTGTTCCATATTTCTTGCTTCTACTGGGTGTCGGGTTGGTGACAGAAAATGTCGGTGCTTGACATGAAGAGGACGGAGTTTTACATTGCTAACCTTCCATGTAAAGTGGGAGCCTTCTACAAAGTTGATACAACCATTGCGTAGGCTAGGGAAGTCAAACTCAGGGTGTTTGTGTATGGAAAAGGTGAACTGACCTTGAATTTCATACCATAATGGTGAGAGTTATGTTCAATGGCACTTGGAGAAGTCCATCTGATTGGGATTTCAGTATATTTTTGTGGGTTCAACTGAGGGGCATTTGTTCCTATATCATCGTGGAAGCACATCGCTTGATGTTGGTTGTTTCTCATTGGATGTCAATACATTCAAGTTGGATAGGGTGTGCACTTCAAAGACGAGCATATATAGGTCGCACACATACATAGCAACATTTCACCATCGTTGTTGTCCTCACCAACAGTGGCAAGTGCTAAACTCTCTGTTTTGTCCTTGTTATCTCCTTCCTTCCATACTTATTTCACAAACTTGCCTTATTGGTTCATTATTGTGATCAGTAATTTTGACCTACATGGCTTGGTAATTCTTAGCTTTCTCGTTCTTATGGCAAAAAATCAAGCACCATAATATCATTGGGGTGAATGATAACATTTCACCAAAACTCAATGTGTTGCAAGCGTATAAAGGGTTGGTAGTTATGAGACATTCCTCTCACAAAAATTTCAAACGTTCACAAAAATTTGAAAAAGTTTGTATATTTGACAAAAGTTCACAAATTTTGGAAAAGTTTCATGGATTTTAAAAAAGTTCGCAATGGAAAAAGTTTACGAATTTTAAAAAACTTCACAAAACTTAAAAAGAAAAAGGGAATAGAAAGAAAAGGCAAAGAACAAGAAAAATAAAAATAAAATCCTGAGAAAACCAAGCAAAATCATGCATGAAAAAGTGTAAGTAAACCTGTCCAGAAAAACCGGCGGAACCTTCATGGGAAGGTTCCCAAATACCAGTGAAACTAGCCCTACACAGGTGAGCCATTTTGCTACATAGTGCCATGGGGGGTGTGCCACATGTAACAAAATGCCTATAAGTGGCCCTTAAGGGGCCGAATATAATTTGTTGTTTATCAGCCGCATATTCCCCGCAGATAGTATTTGCGAGACAGAAGGATCGTTCGCCTGATGCGTCACTGATGTGGGTGGGCCCAATTTGCTTCTTCCTTTGTTTTTCTCACTTTTGCTTCTTATTCATTCTTCTGTTTTTTTGACGGTTGTTCTTTCTTTTCATATTTGAAAAATTTCCGAGTACAAACATTTTTGGAAATAATTTACTTACATTTTAAGAAAATGGTTAGCGCACATTAAAAGAATATTGATGTAGTGTAAAGAAATGTGTTCACACAATTTTATAAGTGTCCTTAACATTCATAAACATGTTCATGACATTTAGAAATGATCTACTGTGCAAAAATATGTACAGAACATTTTTTAAAATATATATACAATGTAAAAATGGTTCACATAATTTAAATAAGATTTCATAACATTAAACCAAATCTTCATCACATTTTTAGAAAATTCAAAAAACAAATATTTTGTGCTATTAAAAAAATACCTATGGCATTTTATGAAAACTGTTTAACATGTACTCAACAAATGTTCAACGTGTCCTCCAAAACTGATCAAGGTTTTTCTGAAAAATCTTTCACATGTATTTGAAAAATATTCATCATGTATTTCAGAAATATTCAGCATGTGTCAAAAAAATGTTTCATGTGTATATGAAAAATGTACAACATGTATTAAAAAGTCAACATTATTCAAAAAAGGAAAGGGAAATATAAAAAAAACAAAAAATAAAAAGCGATACTGGAAACAAACAAAAATGTAAGAAAAAACGCGTGGAAACTTCTAAAACCAGTCCAAACCTGTTGCTTTCGAAAATCGATACACAAAAGCTACATTGGGATGCTAGAGATGAGACGATAGCTTGTCTCATAATAATGGAGACATAGCCCTTGCGCATGTACACCCACCAAGCTTCTTTAATAGGAGTACTTAACACAACTATGTTCTCATCTCGCAAAAAAAAAACACAACTATGCTCTCTCCAAAAAGATAAACAATTAACACAACTATGCATTGACAACTACATTACTAATTACAAAGCTTACGTGAGTACTAGTATATGATGAGAGTGGACCTCTCAAAATTGCACAATGCTACATCTGAATTTTCCTGACATAATTTCTTTTGTTTTTGAAAGAAGAAAAGCTAGACTTTCGGGGGTGTCCATCCTTATCCTTGTCTGGCAACTATGGTCGTCAGTGTAACCTGTCGAACATGAGGTGGAACGTGTGGTACCAGCGGATCCCTCGTGAGCGGTCCGCGTTGCGCACCACATCCCCTGGCTCAGGCTGATCACCTATACCGGCGGGAGTAGAACTTTTTTTTCAAGCACATGCAAGAGGATTGCACACTTTTTATATTAAGGAGAAGGATAATTTTACAAAGAGTTACAGCAGCGCCGATAGACAACGCAATCCACAGAATGAGAGCTACTAAGTCACTCCTCTTGATAGCCCATCTAGTTCGGCTCTAGTCCACGTTTGAAATTCCTCTTTGATGCGCCGAGTCACTAGATGAGGCATGTCAGCTACTTTGTCAAACACGCGTTTATTCCGCTCAAGCCAGATGAAGCGAAGCACAAGGCATACCATGGTGTTGATTGATAACCCACAAGTATAGGGGATCAATTGTAGCCTCTTTCGATAAGTAAGAGTGTCGAACCCAACGAGGAGCTAAAGGTAGAAAAAATATTCCCTCAAGTTCTATCGACCATCGATACAACTCTACGCACGCTTAACGTTCG
Source organism: Triticum aestivum (assembly GCF_018294505.1). Taxonomy (NCBI): domain Eukaryota; kingdom Viridiplantae; phylum Streptophyta; class Magnoliopsida; order Poales; family Poaceae; genus Triticum; species Triticum aestivum. Next base: position 15,989,234 of record NC_057809.1, on the reverse strand, counting down.
CTTTACCTAGAACAAGTATGAAACTAGAAGTACTTTGTAGGTGTTGTTGGATAGGTTTGCAAGACAATAAAGAGCACGTAAATAAAAAGTAGAGGTTGTTTAGATGAAGACACAACTAAGTTAGTTTTAGTAGAGAGCTTTTTGTCACACAAGAAAGTTATTTGTCCCTAAGCAATCGATAACTAGACCGGTAATCATTATTGCAATTTTATTTGAGGGAGAGGCATAAGCTAACATA
>NC_057809.1:15223406-15254344 GCF_018294505.1 Triticum aestivum | reverse complement strand
GGTCCTCCCCCGCCGGCCGCCCTCTCCCCACCGGCCGCCGTCGCGTACCTCTCCTCCCTCTGCGCCGCCGTCACCTCCTCCTCCTCGCTGGACTCGGTACCGCCCTCCTTCTCCGTCCTCCCTCTACTCCTCCGCCCGCCGCCGGCAGGCCCCTCCTCGCTCCGCCTTCCTCCTCCGTCCTACTCTATCCTCCCTCCTCCAGTCGCCCTCCTTCTCCCTCCTCCATCCTCCATCCACAACCCCTCCTCCTTGCTACATTTTGATTTAGTAGGCTAGTTCATATGCAACATTTTGATTTAGTTGATATGATTTAGTTGATTTAGTAGGCTAGTTGATTTAGAACATTTTGATTTAGTAGGGTAGTTGATATAGTAGGCTAGTTGATTTAGTTGATTTATTAGGCTAGTTGATTTAGTTGATTTATAGAACATTTTGATTTAGTTGATTTAGCACGCTAGTTGATAGCTCTGAAGATTTGGCATGACCTAGCTAGATGCTTGGAAAGAAATGCACCATTTTATTGTTATTTTTTGGCAAAATGTAGGTGCCAATTTAGTTAAATTTTCCACTTGTTTTTTTAATCTGTTACCTTAGGCAATAGCGGCCAAATTAGATGAAATGTCTTGGTAGGTGGTACCCTGATTTGGTAGATATTTGTGAAAAGTTTTTTCGGCAATAGGTGCCACTGAAATGCTTTGGTAGGTGGTACCTTGTCATCTTATATGTTACTAGATCTTAGGATTATAATTGTCCATCAAATTTCTTCTTGCGGAAGAATCTCTTCATCTAGAGATATCGGTGATATATACACAAGATTTGGTATTTGCCTGCTAGCTGTTGGTTCTATTCTAGAAGGTGTTAGTAAGCTATGAAAATATAAGTGAAGAAGAACCAAAATATCACATGCTACTGTTTTTCTTTCCTGTGAAGTGGATCGTTAATCCTTTGGTCATATTGCTTTAGGAAAATGGCACCACCACCACCACCACCATGTCGACTGTGCAAGTCAAGGTGCAACAGTAGCCTTGCAACTGGCAAGCTGTTCGGCATCTACTTCCAGCCAAGTTTTCGTCATGCGGCGGTAAGAAATTATATGAAATGTGTAACAACTATTTTATTTTTAATGTTGGCATTACTGCATTGTGTCATTTTATTTTTTTACACAGATTGTCCCATGCAATGTGAGGTTAAAATTCAACAAGCTGACAGGAGACACTGTGACATTTGAGGCTCCTGGGGGGCCGTACACTATGGAGGTCGAGAAAGGACGCAATATGTCGCAGATTGGAGATGGATGGGGCTGTTTCCTCACCCGCATGCGTCTTACTGGTGGTGAGTTGATCAGCTTCTACTTCAGAGCAGAAAGACCCAAGCTGGCTGTCATTTATATCAACCTGGTGGAAGATGATGAAGATGACGAAGATGATGAAGATAATGAGGACCCACTCGATGAAGATGATGAGGACCCACTTCATGAAGCCATCGTAGCTCAAAGAATGAGGCCGAGCGAGGAGGAGGTGCACAACCTATGGGACATAATTCCGTCACGTGATGACTTTGTCGGGGTGCCATTCGTGACCCGCCTGACAAGTACGATGGTCGATCGGCATGATATGATATGTTATACTTACAAATGCAAATTATCCGATGATATGCTGTGTGGAATCTAGTCCATGATATGCTTTAGTGTAGAGTCTGATCACATATTTATTAGTGTAGAATCCAGGAAACTATTAATAGTGTAAATAATACATATATACTTATTAGTAGAATCCATGCTTAGTACAAATGTGTAGTACTATGTTTTTTGATAGTGTAGAAATATATACTACATTGAAATATATTTGCAAGAGTATTTGCGAGGCTATTTATTAATTGATATGTTTTTCTTATTCTGAAGTTGCCAAAGAGCCTATCTGTGAGTTGTGGTATCAAGCCTGATGAAGAAGGCCCAGCTGAACTACGCCTTACCGCAAGGGGCTCCGTCATCACCTGTACTTACCGCATGGACACGGACTGTCGCACACACTTAAAGTCGGTTGGTTGGAAGAGATTCCTCGTTGGCAAGAATCTTCGTGTTGGACATGCCATCCTAATTACTATGAGGAACACCCGCCGCACAGGCTTGAGGATGATGATCGTCGTTGATATCATCTAGAACTACATATTGGGGCAGCAATCAGTACTATCTGTCTACTATCTGGTTAATCTCGGGTGTCTACTATGAGTTTCATGTTGGGTGCAAACAAACATTAAAGGAGCCATTATCTGTATTTTTTAACTAAAGCTATTATCTGCCTGCTATCATTGGTTTTGAGTCTATCCACATTTTGCTACCATCACTCTGGATTTGTGCATGCACTCCTTACATAATCTCACTATGTTTTATTCCTATGCATGTCAGTTATTGTACACAATGGAACTCAACATGTAGAGCAAAAGAGACGAGCCTTGTGTGGCAATAAAATTTCATGCAGACGTCGCTCCATGGTGGGCACAAAGGCAGCCCCCCTCCACCCATTTTGGATCGTAATCAAGAGGAAGATAACTGTTCTGAGGGGGATTCAGAAGCAGAAGACCACTCCTATTTACCCCATGAGGTCTTCGCTCTAACTTGGCATGCTGATGTTGGTAATATCATGCATATGGTGCCTTGCATTGCTTACTGTATACATCAAAGATGTCATCTGCTTAGTTTAGACATGCTTTGTGTCAATGCCATATGTTTAGTTTCTTTATCGTATATGTGAATCATGCAATGCATCTTGTTTAGCCAGACATCATATATGTGAATTTTGCAATGCCACCTTGGTTACCTAGTCATCTTATATGTGAATTATATCATGACATCATTTTTTTATTACGTGTTAAATTTGTCAACAATGTTAGTACATTCAATTACTCTTCCTGTGCATCAGCCATTCGGCACGGTCATTGAAAAATCTGGAGTGGAAACAAGGTCTTCAGAGCATACAATGATATCTGATAAAGCGCATGTCTTGCTGGTTACAGATATAGCTCCTCAGAGGAGGATATAGCTCCTCAGAGGAGGATTCAGAGACAGAAGACCAGTCCTATCCCCCCCCCCCCGAGGTGCATGCTCTAACTTGGTAGGGTTATGTTTCTCATATCGTGTGTATGGTATCTTGCATTGCTATGTCATTTGCTTAGTTTAGACATGCTTTGTGTGAATGCCACATGTTTAGTGTCTAATTACAATATACTAGTCGTCAACCCATGCGTTTGCACGGGCTAGAAAATATTCTCTTTGAATATTGCTGATTCATTTGGTATTATTTTAATAATGCATTTTAATGAAGAGAGTTTATGATATGTAGAAATAAACACTTTACATTTTATATTCTAGCAGAATTAATACGTATGTTAATTTTTATAGGTCCATTTTATTAATTAACAAAACCAGAATTAATACAATTATAGAACCCCATTTACGTGAAATAATATCCAACTTGTATATACATTAGAAGATTCCCTTGCAATGACATTTGCAATTGCAGTGAGTTTTGAGAAACAATATCCCTTGAAAATAGTCGGCAGTGCTTCTCATATTTGTGTTAAAGTATTCATTTTTTTAACCATAAGAATAATCCGCATCAGTTTAATGACAACGACTACTCGGAGCACTTCATCACCCTCTGAACCTCAGGGTTGTCTTCCTTTAACTTAATCCCTCACGTTTCTATTATTATTGAATGATACTCAATGTTGCAAGGATGGAATAGATTGAATAAGCGTTGTAAACTCAGTCAGAGTATATACTTAAAATTTTCTTAAGTTTATGCACACATGAGCATTCATAATCTTACCCTAAGCCAATTTCTTTCTTCACATAATGACATTAAAAATATGAAAATAAGGTTTGTAGTGTTGAGTAAAAAGGATGTGTGTATCAGAGTATGCTAATATGATCTACCCCTTAGGAGATCCGACAAATACATTCCTCTGAGCAAATTGTCGTGCTGGTCCCTTTACTATTTGTGGTGTGAACATAATCACCTCTTGGCCCATTGGGAAGTTCTCCTTCTATAACTTCAGAAAAACAGGGTTATCATTCATGAGAATTTATCTCCCGTGTATCAAATTAAATTGTAGAGTACATCATTGTACTTGAAAAAATGATTTACCCAAATTATAGTGGATGTGGTTGTCAAGTATCCCTATTTAAAATACCCAAACAACTTTCCTACGATATTTCTGTGTGTGACAATTGCTGTATATTATCCTAGTTTTATGTTACAATTATGTGATTTCACATATTAAGCTAATACATTGGATCATGTAATAAATTATGTGATTTATCATATTAAGCTAATACATTGGGTGATGTTACAATGAGGGGATTTCACATATATTGAACTAATAGATCAGCCCTTTATCTCATAAGGTAAGAATTTTTTTAGTAGGCATTGACTCTTTTTTGGTAACGTGACACTTGAGAAGTATTTATTTGTGTGTCATTTTTTCAATTTTTCAATGGAACATGTACGTGTGCTGGGAATTTTGATGTGCAAAATTTTCATGTTTTAAGCTAAGGCGGACACTTTTACTTGCATGCTGAATTAGAACATGGACTCTTTTTTCTAACGTGGGGCTTGAGGACTACTCATTTGTACGAGTCCTTTTTATATCCATTTTTTTTCTTTGTGGGTGATTTTTTTTATGAAGGCAGAAGGGACATGTATTTTGTCTTGCTGGGAACTTGAACGTCAGTTTCTTTTTAACATCGAACTTGAACGTGGCTCTTGGAGACACTTTTTTTTTGGAATAAGACTCTTTTTTTTGTTAAAGGAGTATTTATGTGTACGTGTCCTTTTTTAATTTGTAAAGGAAACATGTACATGTTTTTTCTGTGGGAATTGCGACATGGAAACTTTTTCTAACGTGATGAATTGGGACGTGGACCTCTGTTTCAACGTGGGGCTTGTGGACTTCTCATCTGTACGTGTCATCTTTATTATGTGTGTGCCATCTTTTATTAAAAATATGGCAGGTTTCCTAGTATATCCTGACCAATAAATATTAAATCTAATTGTTATATTATTCTTGATGATGTGGATTAAAATCGAGGCTTGAAAGGTGAGGAGAGATATACACGAGATTTTATCCTTCTAGGAGATATAGGTGAGAGATTGTTAGAATTGGGTTGTGGGAGAGAGATGGGCACGTGAGAGTTTTTGACACCTGAGAGATTGAGAGATTCAATCGTGGAGGAGATATCCATTAGAATTTTTTTCTTTCTGGGAGAGATTGAAGAGAGATCTACACCATAATAATTTGGTCCCACCAGATTAACGGCTCTTAATTACTGATTAACGTGGTAATTTCTACGGAGTCACAAATTAGTATAGAGGTATAGATAGATAGGTAGATAGATAGATATAGATAGATAGATAGATAGATGTGAATTATGCAATGCCATCTTGTTGCAAGACATTATATATGTGAATATGCAATGCTATCTTGTTGCAAGACATTATATATGTGAATTATGCAATTCTATGCTGTTTAGCCAAGCGTCATATACGTGAATTATATCATGTCGTCCTTTTTTTGTATTTCTCATTGCTTTTGTTGACAATGTTTGTATATTCAACTGCTCTTCCTGTGCATCAGCCATTTGAATTGGTGATGGAGAAATCTGGAGTGAAAATAAGGTCTTTAGAGCAGACAATGCTACCTGCTGAAGCAGATATCTTGCTGGTTACAGATAGCTCTCCAGAGGAGGATTCAGAGGCAGATGACCAGTCCTATTATCCCCCTGAGGTGTATGCTCAAACTTGGCAGGGTTATATTACTCATATCATGCATATGTTGTATTGCAATGCTTAGTTTTTACATCATATACACGATATTGAATGACATCTCCTTAGTTGAGACATCATATATGTGATTGCCCTCTGCTCACTTCCATAGTATATAAATCATATATTTGAATTATATCATGCCATGATGTTTACATAGACAGCATGTATCTGAATTATGGCATGCCAACCCATTTTCGAAAGACATAATATAGTTATATCATCTCATCATGTTTACATAGTCATCATATTTTGAATTATGTCATTCTATCTGTGAATTATATCATGCCATCATGTTTCCATCGACGGCATGTTTGTGATTTATGGCATGCCAACCACTTTAATAGACACATCGTATAGTTATATCATGTCATCCTGTTTACATAGTCATCATATTTTGAAGGATGTCATTCTATCCTGTTTAGTGAGCCATCATACATGTGAAATTGTGTCATGCTATCCTGTTTAATTAGCCATCATATATGTGAAATTATGTCCTGCTATTCTGTTTGGTTAGACAACATAATGTTGGGGAACGTTGCAGAAAACAAAAAATTTCCTACGGTTTCACCAAGATCCATCTAGGAGTTCATCTAGCAACGAGTGATTGGATTGCATCTACATACCTTTGTAGATCACGCGCGGAAGCGTTCAAAGAACGGGGATGAGGAAGGCGTACTCGACGTGATCCAAATCACCGGAGATCCTACCGCCGAACGGACGAAACCTCCGCGTTCAACACACGTACGGTCAGCGTAACGTCTCCTCCTTCTTGATCCAGCAAGGGGAAGGAGAGGTTGAGGAAGATGGCTCCAGCAGCAGCACGACGGCGTGGTGATGATGGAGCTGCAGTACTCTGGCAGGGCTTCGCCAAGCTCTATGGAGGAGGAGGATGTGTTGGAGAGGGAGAGGGAGGCACCAAAGGCGTGGTGTGAGAGGCCCTCCTTCCCCACTATATATAGGGAGCCAAAGGGGGGGCACCGGCCCTAGGAGATCCAATCTCCTAGGGGGGCGGCGGCCAAGGGAGGAATCCCTCCCCCCCAAAGCACCTAGAAGGTGCCTTCCCCCTTTGGGACTCTTCCCTTCTTGAACCCTAGGCGCATGGGCCTCTTGGGGCTGGTGCCCTTGGCCCATGTAGGCCAAGGCGCACCCCCTACAGCCCATGTGGCTCCCCGGGGCAGGTGGCCCCACTCGGTGGACCCCCGGGACCCTTCCGGTGGTCCCGGTACAATACCGGTGACCCCGAAACTTGTCCCGATGGCCGAAATAGCACTTCCTATATATAATTCTTTACCTCCGGACCATTCTGGAACTCCTCGTGACGTCCGGGATCTCATCCGGGACTCCGAACAACATTCGGGTTACTGCATATACATATACCTACCACCCTAGCGTCACCGAACCTTAAGTGTGTAGACCCTACGGGTTCGGGAGACACGTAGACATGACGGAGACGACTCTCCGGCCAATAACCAACAGCGGGATCTGGATACCCATGTTGGCTCCCACATGCTCCTCGATGATCTCATCGGATGAACCACGATGTCGAGGATTCAAGCAACCCCGTATACAATTCCCTTTGTCAATCGGTATGTTACTTGCCCGAGATTCGATCGTCGGTATCCCGATACCTCGTTCAATCTCGTTACCGGCAAGTCACTTTACTCGTACCGTAATGCATGATCCCGTGACTAGACACTTGGTCACTTTGAGCTCATTATGATGATGCATTACCGAGTGGGCCCAGTGATACATCTCCGTCATACGGAGTGACAAATCCCAGTCTTGATCCGTGCCAACCCAACAGACACTTTCAGAGATACCCGTAGTATACCTTTATAGTCACCCAGTTACGTTGTGATGTTTGGTACACCCAAAGCACTCCTACGGTATCCGGGAGTTACACGATCTCATGGTCTAAGGAAAAGATACTTGACATTGGAAAACTCTAGCACACGAACTATACGATCTTATGCTATGTTTAGGATTGGGTCTTGTCCATCACATCATTCTCCTAATTATGTGATCTCGTTATCAATGACATCCAATGTCCATAGTCAGGAAACCATGACTATCTGTTGATCAACGAGCTAGTCAACTAGAGGCTTACTAGGGACATCTTGGTGTCTATTATTCACACATGTATTACGATTTCCGGATAACACAATTATAGCATGAATAAAGACAATTATCATGAACAAGGAAATATAATAATAATGCTTTTATTATTGCCTCTAGGGCATATTTCCAACAGTCTCCCACTTGCACTAGAGTCAATAATCTAGTTACATTGTGATGAATCGAACACCCATGGAATTCTGATGTTGATCATGTTTTGCTCTAGGGAGAGGTTTAGTCAACGGATCTGCTACATTCAGGTCCGTATGTACTTTACAAATATCTATGTCTCCATTTTGAACATTTTCACGAATGGAGTTGAAGCGACGCTTGATGTGCCTGGTCTTCTTGTGAAACCTGGGCTCCTTGGCAAGTGCAATAGCTCCAGTGTTGTCACAGAAGAGTTTGATTGGCCCCGACGCATTGGGTATGACTCCTAGGTCGGTGATGAACTCCTTCACCCAAATTGCTTCATGTGCTGCCTACGAGGCTGCCATGTACTCCGCTTCACATGTAGATCCCGCCACGACGCTCTGCTTGCAACTGCACCAGCTTACTGCCCCACCATTCAAAATATACATGTATCCGGTTTGTGACTTTGAGTCATCCAGATCTGTGTCGAAGCTAGCGTCGACGTAACCCTTTACGATGAGCTCTTCGTCACCTCCATAGACGAGAAACATTTCCTTAGTCCTTTTCAGGTACTTCAGGATATTCTTGCCCGCTGTCCAGTGTTCCTTGCCGGGATTACTTTGGTACCTTCCTACCAAACTTACGGCAAGGTTTACATCAGGTCTGGTACATAGCATGGCATACATACTAGAACCTATGGCTGAGGCATAGGGGATGACACTCATCTCTTCTATATCTTCTGCCGTGGTTGGACATTGAGCTGAGCTCAATTTCATACCTTGCAACACAGGAAAGAACCCCTTCTTAGACTGATCCATATTGAACTTCTTCAATATCTTATCAAGGTATGTGCTTTGTGAAAGACCTATGAGGCGTCTTGATCTGTCTCTATAGATCTTGATGCCTAATATATAAGCAGCTTCTCCAAGGTCCTTCATTGAAAAACTTTTATTCAAGTAGGCCTTAATGCTGTCCAAGAGTTCTATATCATTTCCCATCAAAAGTATGTCATCTACATATAATATGAGAAATGCTACAGAGCTCCCACTCACTTTCTTTTAAACGCAGGCTTCTCCATAAGTCTGCGTAAACTCAAACGCTTTGATCATCTCATCAAAGCGAATGTTCCAACTCCGAGATGCTTGCACCAGCCCATAAATCGAGCGTTGGAGCTTGCACACCTTGTTAGCATTCTTAGGATCGACAAAACCTTCCGGCTGCATCATATACAATTCTTCCTTAAGGAAACCATTAAGGAATGCCGTTTTGACGTCCATTTGCCATATTTCATAATCATAGAATGCGGCAATCGCTAACATGATTTGGACGGACTTCAGCTTTGCTGCTGGTGAGAAAGTCTCATCGTAGTCAACCCCTTGAACTTGTCGATAACCCTTAGCGACAAGCCGAGCTTTATAGATGGTTACATTACCATCCGCGTCTGTCTTCTTCTGAAAGATCCATTTATTTTCTATGGCTCGCCGCTCAACGGGCAAGTCAGTCAAAGTCCATACTTCGTTTTCATACATGGATCCTATCTCGGATTTCATGGCTTCTAGCCATTTGTCAGAATCCGGGCCCGCCATCGCTTCTTCATAGTTCGAAGGTTCACTGTTGTCTAACAACATGATTTCCAAGACAGGGTTGCCGTACCACTCTGGTGCGGAACGTGTCCTTGTGGACCTTCGAATTTCAGTAGGAGCTTGATCAGAAGTATCTTGATCATCATCATTAACTTCCTCTCTTGTCGGTGCAGGCACCTTAGAAACGTTTTCTTGAGTTGCGCCATTTTCCGGTTCAAGAGGTAATACTTCATCAAAGTCTACTTTCCTCCCACTTACTTCTTTCGAGAGAAACTCTTTCTCTAGAAAGGACCCATTCTTGGCAACAAAGATCTTGCCTTCGGATTTGAGGTAGAAGGTATACCCAATAGTTTCTTTAGGGTATCCTATGAAGACGCATTTTTCCGACTTGGGTTCGAGCTTTTCAGGTTGAAGTTTCTTGACATAAGCATCGCATCCCCAAACTTTCAGAAACGACAGCTTAGGTTTCTTCCCAAACCATAATTCATACGGTGTCGTCTCAACGGATTTCGACGGAGCCCTATTTAAAGTGAATGCGGCAGTCTCTAAAGCATACCCCCAAAAAGATAGCGGTAAATCGGCAAGAGACATCATAGATCGCACCATATCTAATAGAGTGCGATTACGACGTTCGGACACACCATTACGCTAAGGTGTTCCAGGCGGCGTGAGCTGTGAAACTATTCCACATTTTCTTAAGTGTGTGCCAAACTCATGACTCAAGTATTCTCCTCCACGATCTGATCGCAGGAACTTGATTTTCCTGTCACGTTGATTCTCAACCTCACTCTGAAATTCCTTGAACTTTTCAAAGGTCTCAGACTTGTGTTTCATTAAGTAGACATACCCATATCTACTCAAGTCATCAGTGAGGGTGAGAACATAACGATAGCCACCGCGAGCCTCAACACTCATTGGACTGCACACATCAGTATGTATGATTTCCAATAAGTTGGTTGCTCGCTCCATTGTTCCTGAGAACGGAGTCTTGGTCATTTTACCCATGAGTCATGGTTCACACGTGTCAAATGATTTGTAATCAAGAGACTCTAAAAGTCCATCAGCATGGAGCTTCTTCATGCGTTTGACACCTATGTGACCAAGGCGGCAGTGCACCAAGTATGTGGGACTATCATTATCAATCTTACATCTTTTGGTACTCACACTATGAACATGTGTAGCATTACGCTCGAGATTCATTAAGAACAAACCATTCACCATCGGAGCATGACCATAAAACATATCTCTCATATAAATAGAACAACCATTATTCTCGGATTTAAATGAGTAGCCATCTCGTATTAAACGAGATCCCGATACAATGTTCATGCTCAAAGCTGACACTAAATAACAATTATTAAGGTTTAAAACTAATCCCGAAGGTAAATGTAGAGGTAACGTGCCGACGGCGATCACATTGACCTTGGAACCATTCCCGACGCGCATCGTCACCTCGTCCTTCGCCAGTCTCTGCTTATTCCGCAGCTCCTGCTTTGAGTTACAAATGTGAGCAACTGCACCGGTATCAAATACCCAGGAGCTACTACGAGTACTGGTAAGGTACACATCAATTACATGTATATCACATATACCTTTCGTTTTGCCGGCCTTCTTGTCTGCTAAGTATTTGGGGCAGTTCCGCTTCTAGTGACCACTTTCCTTGCAATAAAAGCACTCAGTCTCGGGCTTGGGTCCATTCTTTGGCTTCTTCCTGGCAGCTTGCTTGCCGGGCGCGGCAACTCCCTTGCCGTCTTTCTTGAAGGTTTTCTTACCCTTGCCTTTCTTGAACTTAGTGGTTTTATTCACCATCAACACTTGATGTTCCTTTTTGACTTCTACCTCTGCTGATTTCAACATTGCAAATACTTCAGGAATGGTCTTTTCCATCCCCTGCATATTGAAGTTCATCACAAAGCTCTTGTAGCTCGGTGGAAGCGACTAAAGGATTCTGTCAATGACCGCGTCATCCGGGAGATTAACTCCCAGCTGAGTCAAGCGGTTATGCAACCCAGACATAGTGAGTATGTGTTCACTGACAGAACTGTTTTCCTCCATCTTACAGCTGAAGAACTTGTCGGAGACTTCATATCTCTCGACCCGGGCATGAGCTGGGAAAACCATTTTCAGCTCTTCGAACATGTCATATGCTCCGTGTCTCTCAAAATGTTTTTGGAGTCCCGGCTCTAAGCTGTAAAGCATGCCGCACTGAATGAGGGAGTAGTCATCGGTACGTGCCTGCCAAGCGTTCATAACGTCTTGTTCTGCAGGGAGAACAGGTGCGTCACCCAGCGGTGCTTGTAGGACATAATATTTCTTGGCAGCTATGAGGATGATCCTCAGGTTCCGGACCCAGTCCGTGTAGTTGCTGCCATCGTCTTTCAGCTTGGTTTTCTCTAGGAACGCGTTGAAGTTGAGGACTACGTTAGCCATTTGATCTACAAGACATATATTGTAAAATATTTAGACTAAGTTCATGATAATTAAGTTCATCTAATCAAATTATTCAATGAACTCCCACTTAGATAGACATCCCTCCTGTAATCTAAGTATAACATGATCCGAGTTAACTAGGTCGTGTCCGATCATCACGTGAGACGGACTAGTCAACATCGGTGAACATCTTCATGTTGATCGTATCTTCTATATGACTCATGCTCGACCTTTCGGTCTTCTGTGTTCCGAGGCCATGTCTGTACATGCTAGGCTCGTCAAGTCAACCTAAGTGTTTGCACGTGTAAATCTGTCTTACACCCGTTGTATGTGAACGTTAGAATCTAACACCCGATCATCACGTGGTGCTTCGAAACAACGAACTGTCGCAATGGTGCACAGTTAGGGGGAACACTTTCTTAAAAAATTTATGAGGGATCATCTTATTTACTACCGTCGTTCTAAGTAAACAAGATGCAAGAACATGATAAACATCACATGCAATCAAATAATAATAGTGACATGATATTGAAGGAAATATGCCCTAGAGGCAATAATAAAGTTATTATTTATTTCCTTATAATCATGATAAATGTTTATTATTCATGCTAGAATTGTAATAACCGGAAACATAATACATGTGTGAATACATAGACAAACAAAGTGTCACTAGTATGCCTCTACTTGACTAGCTCGTTAATCAAAGATGGTTATGTTTCCTGACCATGAACAATGAGTTGTTATTTCATTAACGAGGTCACATCATTAGTTGAATGATCTGATTGACATGACCCATTCCATTAGCGTAACACCCGATCGTTTAGTATGTTGCTATTGCTTTCTTCATGACTTATACATGTTCCTATGACTATGAGATTATGCAACTCCCGTTTGCCGGAGGAACACTTTGGGTACTACCAAACGTCACAACATAACTGGGTGATTATAAAGGAGCATTACAGGTGTCTCCAAAGGTAGATGTTGGGTTGGCGTATTTCGAGATTAGGATTTGTCACTCCGATTGTCGGAGAGGTATCTCTGGGCCCTCTCGGTAATACACATCACATAAGCCTTGCAAGCATTACAACTAATATGTTAGTTGTGAGATGATGTATTACGGAACGAGTAAAGAGACTTGCCGGTAACGAGATTGAACTAGGTATTGGATACCGACGGTCGAATCTCGGGCAAGTAACATACCGATGACAAAGGGAACAACGTATGTTGTTATGCGGTCTGACCGATAAAGATCTTCATAGAATATGTAGGAGCCAATATGGGCATCCAGGTCCCGCTATTGGTTATTGACCAGAGACGTGTCTCGGTCATGTCTACATTGTTCTCGAACCCGTAGGGTCCGCACGCTTAAGGTTACGATGACAGTTACATTATGAGTTTATGCATTTTGATGTACCGAAGGTTGTTCGGAGTCCCGGATGTGATCACGGACATGACGAGGAGTCTCGAAATGGTCGAGACGTAAAGATTGATATATTTGAAGCCTATGTTTGGATATCGGAAGTGTTCCGGGTGAAATCGGGATTTTACCGGAATACCGGGAGGGTTACCGGAACCCCCCGGGAGCCATATGGGCCTTCATGGGCCTTAGTGGAAAGGTGAAAGGGCTGCCCACAAGGGCTGCGCGCCTCCCCCCTTCCCCTAGTCCTATTAGGACTAGGAGAGGTGGCCGGCCACCCCTCTCCCTCTTTCCCCCTTGGGGAATCGTAGTTGGAATAGGATTTGGCGGGGGGGGGGAGTCCTACTCCCGGAAGGAGTAGGACTCCTCCTGTGCCCTCTCCCTTGGCCGGTGCCCCCCTCCCCCCTTGGCTCCTTTATATACTGAGGTAGAGGCACCCTAGAACACACAAGTTGATCCACGTGATCTATTCCTTAGCCGTGTGCGGTGCCCCCTGCCACCATATACCTCCATAATACTGTAGCGGAGTTTAGGCGAAGCCCTGCTGCTGTAGTACATCAAGATCGTCACCACGCCGTCGTGCTGACGGAACTCTTCCCCGACACTTTGCTGGATCGGAGTCCGGGGATCGTCATCGAGCTGAACGTGTGCTCGAACTCGGAGGTGCCGTAGTTTCGGTGCTTGATCGGTTGGATCGTGAAGACGTACGACTACTTCCTCTACGTCGTGTCATCGCTTCCGCAGTTGGTCTGTGTTGGGTACGTAGACAACACTCTCCCCCTCGTTGCTATGCATCACATGATCTTGCGTGTGCGCAGGAATTTGTTTTTGAAATTACTACGAAACCCAACAGTGGCGTCCGAGCCTAGGTTATTTATGTTGATGTTATATGCACGAGTAGAACACAAGTGAGTTGTGGACGATATAAGTCATACTGCCTACCAGCATGTCATACTTTGGTTCGGCGGCATTGTTGGACGAGACGACCCGGACCAACCTTACGCGTACGCTTACGCGAGACCGGTTCCCTCGACGTGCTTTGCACATAGATGGCTTGCGGGCGACTGTCTCTCCAACTTTAGTTGAACCAAGTATGGCTACGCCCGGTCCTTGCGAAGGTTAAAACGGAGTCTATTTGACAAACTATCGTTGTGGTTTTGATGCGTAGGTGAGATTGGTTCTTACTTAAGCCCGTAGCAGCCACGTAAAACTTGCAACAACAAAGTAGAGGACGTCTAACTTGTTTTTGCAGGGCATGTCGTGATGTGATATGGTCAAGGCATGATGCTGAATTTTATTGTATGAGATGATCATGTTTTGTAACCGAGTTATCGGCAACTGGCAGGAGCCATATGGTTGTCGCTTTATTGTATGCAATGCAATCGCGATGTAATGCTTTACTTTATTACTAAATGGTAGTGATAGTCGTGGAAGCATAAGATTGGCGAGACGACAACGATGCTACGATGGAGATCAAGGTGTCGCGCCGGTGACGATGGTGATCATGACGGTGCTTCGGAGATGGAGATCACAAGCACAAGATGATGATGGCCATATCATATCACTTATATTGATTGCATGTGATGTTTATCTTTTTATGCATCTTATCTTGCTTTGATTGACGGTAGCATTATAAGATGATCTCTCACTAAATTATCAAGAAATGTTCTCCCTGAGTATGCACCGTTGCCAAAGTTCGTCGTGCCCAGACACCACGTGATGATCGGGTGTGATAAGCTCTACGTCCATCTACAACGGGTGCAAGCCAGTTTTGCACACGCAGAATACTCAGGTTAAACTTGACGAGCCTAGCATATGCAGATATGGCCTCGGAACACGGAGACCGAAAGGTCGAGCATGAATCATATAGTAGATATGATCAACATAAACGATGTTCACCATTGAAAACTACTCCATCTCACGTGATGATCGGTTATGGTTTAGTTGATTTGGATCACGTAATCACTTAGAAGATTAGAGGGATGTCTATCTAAGTGGGAGTTCTTAAGTAATATGATTAATTGAACTTAAATTTATCATGAACTTAGTACCTGATAGTATCTTGCTTGTTTATGTTGATTGTAGATAGATGGCTCGTGATGTTGTTCCATTGAATTTTAATGCGTTCCTTGAGAAAGCAAAGTTGAAAGATGATGGTAGCAATTACACGGACTGGGTCCGTAACTTGAGGATTATCCTCATTGCTGCACAGAAGAATTACGTCCTGGAAGCACCGCTGGGTGCCAGGCCTGCTGCTGGAGCAACACCAGATGTTATGAACGTCTGGCAGAGCAAAGCTGATGACTACTCGATAGTTCAGTGTGCCATGCTTTACGGCTTCGAATCGGGACTTCAACGAGGTTTTGAATGTCATGGAGCATATGAGATGTTCCAGGAGTTGAAGTTAATATTTCAAGCAAATGCCCGAATTGAGAGATATGAAGTCTCCAATAAGTTCTATAGCTGCAAGATGGAGGAAAACAGTTCTGTCAGTGAGCATATACTCAAAATGTCTGGGTATAATAATCACTTGATTCAATTGGGAGTTAATCTTCCGGATGATTGCGTCATTGACAGAATTCTCCAATCACTGCCACCAAGCTACAAGAGCTTCGTGATGAACTATAATATGCAAGGGATGAACAAGACTATTCCCGAGCTCTTCGCAATGCTGAAAGCTGCGGAGGTAGAAATCAAAAAGGAGCATCAAGTGTTGATGGTTAACAAAACCACTAGTTTCAAGAAAAAGGGCAAAGGGAAGAAGAAGGGGAACTTCAAGAAGAACGGCAAGCAAGTTGCTGCTCAGGAGAAGAAACCCAAGTCTGGACCTAAGCCTGAAACTGAGTGCTTCTACTACAAGCAGACTGGTCACTGGAAGCGGAACTGCCCCAAGTATTTGGCGGATAAGAAGGATGGCAAGGTGAACAAAGGTATATGTGATATACATGTTATTGATGTGTACCTTACTAGAGCTCGCAGTAGCACCTGGGTATTTGATACTGGTTCTGTTGCTAATATTTGCAACTCGAAACAGGGACTACGGAATAAGCGGGCACTGGCAAAGGACGAGGTGACGATGCGCGTGGGAAACGGTTCCAAAGTCGATGTGATCGCGGTCGGCACGCTACCTCTACATCTACCTTTGGGATTAATATTAGACCTAAATAATTGTTATTTGGTGCCAGCGTTGAGCATGAACATTATATCTGGATCTTGTTTAATGCGAGACGGTTATTCATTTAAATCAGAGAATAATGGTTGTTCTATTTATATGAGTAATATCTTTTATGGTCATGCACCCTTGAAGAGTGGTCTATTCTTATTGAATCTCGATAGTAGTAATACACATATTCATAATGTTGAAGCCAAAAGATGCAGAGTTGATAATGAAAGTGCAACTTATTTGTGGCACTGTCGTTTAGGTCATATCGGTATAAAGCGCATGAAGAAACTCCATACTGATGGACTTTTGGAACCACTTGATTATGAATCACTTGGTACTTGCGAACCGTGCCTCATAGGCAAGATGACTAAAACACCGTTCTCCGGTACTCTGGAGAGAGCAACAGATTTGTTGGAAATCATACATACCGATGTATGTGGTCCGATGAATATTGAGGCTCGTGGCGGATATCGTTATTTTCTCACCTTCACAGATGATTTAAGCAGATATGGATATATCTACTTAATGAAACATAAGTCTGAAACATTTGAAAAGTTCAAAGAATTTCAGAGTGAAGTTGAAAATCATCGTAACAAGAAAATAAAGTTTCTACGATCTGATCGTGGAGGAGAATATTTGAGTTATGAGTTTGGTGTACATTTGAAAAATTGTGGAATAGTTTCGCAACTCACGCCACCTGGAACACCACAACGTAATGGTGTGTCTGAACGTCGTAATCGTACTTTACTAGATATGGTACGATCTATGATGTCTCTTAATGATTTACCGCTATCGTTTTGGGGTTATGCTCTAGAGACGGCCGCATTCACGTTAAATAGGGCACCATCAAAATCCGTTGAGACGACGCCTTATGAACTGTGGTTTGGCAAGAAACCAAAGTTGTTGTTTCTTAAAGTTTGGGGCTGCGATGCTGATGTGAAAAAGCTTCAACCTGATAAGCTCGAACCCAAATCGGAGAAATGTGTCTTCATAGGATACCCAAAGGAGATTGTTGGGTACACCTTCTATCACAGATCCGAAGGCAAGACATTCGTTGCTAAGAATGGATCCTTTCTAGAGAAGGAGTTTCTCTCGAAAGAAGTGAGTGGGAGGAAAGTAGAACTTGATGAGGTAACTGTACCTGCTCCCTTACTGGAAAGTAGTACATCACAGAAAACTGTTTCAGTGACACCTACACTAGTTAGTGAGGAAGCCAATGATAATGATCATGAAACTTCAGATCAAGATACTACTGAACCTCGTAGATCAACCAGAGTAAGATCCGCACCAGAGTGGTACGGTAATCCTGTTCTGCAAGTCATGCTACTAGATCATGATGAACCTACGAACTATGAAGAAGCGATGGTGAGCCCAGATTCCGCAAAGTGGCTTGAAGCCATGAAATCTGAGATGGGATCCATGTATGAAAACAAAGTATGGACTTTGGTTGACTTGCCCGATGATCGCCAAGCAATTGAAAATAAATGGATCTTTAAGAAGAAGACAGACGCTGATGGTAACGTTATTGTCTACAAAGCTCGACTTGTCGCAAAAGGTTTTCGGCAAGTTCAAGGGATTGACTACGATGAGACCTTCTCACCCGTAGAGATGCTTAAGTCCGTCCGAATCATGTTAGCGATTGCCGCATTTTATGATTATGAAATTTGGCAGATGGATGTCTAAACTGCATTCCTGAATGGATTTCTGGAAGAAGAGTTGTATATGATGCAACCAGAAGGTTTTGTCGATCCAAAGGGAGCTAACAAAGTGTGCAAGCTCCTGCGATCCATTTATGGACTGGTGCAAGCCTCTCGGAGTTGGAATAAACGTTTTGATAGTGTGATCAAAGCATTTGGTTTTATACAGACTTTCGGAGAAGCCTGTATTTACAAGAAAGTGAGTGGGAGCTCTGTAGCATTTCTGATATTATATGTGGATGACATATTGCTAATTGGAAATGATATAGAATTTCTGGATAGCATAAAGGGATACTTGAATAAAAGTTTTTCAATGAAAGACCTCGGTGAAGCTGCTTACATATTAGGCATTAAGATCTATAGAGATAGATCAAGACGCTTAATTGGACTTTCACAAAGCACATACCTTGACAAAATTTTGAAGAAGTTCAAAATGGATCAAGCAAAGAAAGGGTTCTTGCCTGTGTTACAAGGTGTGAAGTTGAGTAAGACTCAATGCCCGACCACTTCAGAAGGTAGAGAGAATATGAAAGATGTTCCCTATGCATCAGCCATAGGATCTATCATGTATGCAATGCTGTGTACCAGACCTGATGTGTGCCTTGCTATAAGTTTAGCAGGGAGGTACCAAAGTAATCCAGGAGTGGATCACTGGACAGCGGTCAAGAACATCCTGAAATACCTGAAAAGGACTAAGGATATGTTTCTCGTATATGGAGGTGACAAAGAGCTCACCGTAAAAGGTTACGTTGATGCAAGCTTTGACACTGATCCGGACGATTCTAAATCGCAAACCGGATACGTGTTTACATTAAACGGTGGAGCTGTCAGTTGGTGCAGTTCTAAACAAAGTGTCGTAGCGGGATCTACATGTGAAGCGGAGTACATAGCTGCTTCGGAAGCAGCGAACGAAGGAGTCTGGATGAAGGAGTTCATATCCGATCTAGGTGTCATACCTAATGCATCGGGTCCAATGAAAATCTTTTGTGACAATACTGGTGCAATTGCCTTGGCAAAGGAATCCAGATTTCACAAAAGGACCAAACACATCAAGAGACGCTTCAACTCCATCCGGGATCTAGTCCAGGTGGGAGACATAGAGATTTGCAAGATACATACGGATCTGAATGTTGCAGACCCGTTGACTAAGCCTCTTCCACGAGCAAAACATGATCAGCACCAAGGCTCAATGGGTGTTAGAATCATTACAGTGTAATCTAGATTATTGACTCTAGTGCAAGTGGGAGACTGAAGGAAATATGCCCTAGAGGCAATAATAAAGTTATTATTTATTTCCTTATAATCATGATAAATGTTTATTATTCATGCTAGAATTGTATTAACCGGAAACATAATACATGTGTGAATACATAGACAAACAGAGTGTCACTAGTATGCCTCTACTTGACTAGCTCGTTAATCAAAGATGGTTATGTTTCCTAACCATGAACAATGAGTTGTTATTTGATTAACGAGGACACATCATTAGTTGAATGATCTGATTGACATGACCCATTCCATTAGCTTAGCACCCGATCGTTTAGTATGTTGCTATTGCTTTCTTCATGACTTATACATGTTCCTATGACTATGAGATTATGCAACTCCCGTTTACCGGAGGAACACTTTGGGTACTACCAAACGTCACAACGTAACTGGGTGATTATAAAGGAGTACTACAGGTGTCTCCAATGGTCGATGTTGGGTTGGCGTATTTCGAGATTAGGATTTGTCACTCCGATTGTCGGAGAGGTATCTCTGGGCCCTCTCGGTAATACACATCACATAAGCCTTGCAAGCATTACAACTAATATGTTAGTTGTGAGATGATGTATTACGGAACGAGTAAAGAGACTTGCCAGTGACGAGATTGAACTAGGTATTGGATACCGACGATCGAATCTCGGGCAAGTAACATACCGATGACAAAGGGAACAACGTATGTTGTTATGCGGTCTGACCGATAAAGATCTTCGTAGAATATGTAGGAGCCAATATGGGCATCCAGGTCCCGCTATTGGTTATTGACCAGAGACATGTCTCGGTCATGTCTACATTGTTCTCGAACCCGTAGGGTCCGCACGCTTAAGGTTACGATGACAGTTATATTATGAGTTTATGCATTTTGATGTACCGAAGGTTGTTCGGAGTCCCGGATGTGATCACGGACATGACGAGGAGTCTCGAAATGGTCGAGACATAAAGATTGATATATTGGAAGCCTATGTTTGGACATCGGAAGTGTTCCGGGTGAAATCGGGATTTTACCGGGTTACCGGGAGGTTACCGGAACCCCCCGGGAACCACATGGGCCTTCATGGGCCTTAGTGGAAAGGAGAAAAGGGCAGCCCAAGGGGGCTGCGCGCCTCCCCCCTTCCCCTAGTCCTATTAGGACTAGGAGAGGTGGCCGGCCACCCCTCTCCCTCTTTCCCCCTTGGGAATCCTAATTGGAATAGGATTGGAGGGGAGTCCTACTCCCGGTAGGAGTAGGACTCCTCCTGCGCCTCCTCCTCCTGGCCGGCGCACCCTCCCCCCTTGGCTCCTTTATATACTGAGGCAGGGGCACCTCTAAACACACAAGTTGACACAAGTTGATCCACGTGATCAATTCCTTAGCCGTGTGCGGTGCCCCCTGCCCCCTGCCACGACGCCTTATGAACTGTGGTTTGGCAAGAAACCAAAGTTGTCGTTTCTTAAAGTTTGGGGCTGCGATGCTTATGTGAAAAAACTTCAAACTGATAAGCTCGAACCCAAATCGGAGAAATGTGTCTTCATAGGATACCCAAAGGAAACTGTTGGGTACACCTTCTATCACAGATCCGAAGGCAAAACATTCGTTGCTAAGAATGGATCATTTCTAGAGAAGGAGTTTCTCTCGAAAGAAGTGAGTGGGAGGAAAGTAGAACTTGACGAGGTAACTGTACCTGCTCCCTTACTGGAAAGTAGTTCATCACAGAAAACTGTTTCAGTGACACCTACACCGGTTAGTGAGGAAGCCAATGATAATGATCATGAAACTTCAGATCAAGATACTACTGAACCACGTAGATCAACCAGAGTAAGATCCGCGCCAGAGTGGTACGGAAATCCTGTTCTGGAAGTCATGCTACTAGATCATGATGAACCTACGAACTATGAAGAAGCGATGGTGAGCCCAGATTCCGCAAAGTGGCTTGAAGCCATGAAATCCGAGATGGGATCCATGTATGAGAACAAAGTATGGACTTTGGTTGACTTGCCCGATGATCGGCAAGCAATTGAGAATAAATGGATCTTCAAGAGGAAGACGGACGCTGATAGTAGTGTTACTATCTACAAAGCTAGAATTGTCGCAAAAAGGTTTTCGACAAGTTCAAGGTGTTGACTACGATGAGATTTTCTCACTCGTATCTATGCTTAAGTCTGTCCGAATCATGTTAGCAATTGCCGCATTTTATGAAATCTGGCAAATGGATAAACAAAACTGCATTCCTTAATGGATTTATTAAAGAAGAGTTGTATATGATGCAACCAGAAGGTTTTGTCAATCCTAAAGGTACTAACAAAATGTGCAAGCTCCAGCGATCCATCTATGGACTGGTGCAAGCCTCTCGGAGTTGGAATATACGCTTTGATGAGTTGATCAAAGCATATGGTTTTATACAGACTTTTTGAGAAGCATGTATTTACAATAAAGTGAGTGGGAGCACTACAGCCTTTTTGATTAGTATATGTGAGTGACATATTGTTGATCAGAAATGATGTAGAATTTTTCTGCAAAGCATAAAGGAGTGTTTTAAAGGAGTTCTTTAAAAGGAAAAGACCTCAGTAAAAGCTACTTACATATTAAGCATCAAGATCTATTGAGATAGATCAAGACGCTTGATAAGATTTTCAATGAGTACATACCTTGGCAAGATTTTGAAATAGTTCAAAATGGAACAGTCAAAGAAAGAGTTCTTGCCTGTGTTGCAAAGGTATGAAATTGAGTAAGACTCAAATCCCGACCACAGCAGAAAATAGAAAAAAATGAAAAGTCATTCCCTGTGCCTCAGTCATAGGTTCTATAAAGTATGCTATGCTATGTACCAGACCTATTGTATACCTTACTCTGAATTTGGCAAGAGAGTACAATAGTGATCTAGGAGTAGATCACTGGACATTGGTCAAGAATATCCTTAGTAAGGACTAAGGAGATGTTTCTCGATTATGGAGGTGATAAAAGAGTTTGTTGTAAAAGTTACACTAAGTCTCAACCTGGATACATATTGAAAGTGGGAGCAATTAGCTAGAGTAGCTCCGTGCAGAGCATTGTTGACATAAATATTTGCAAAATACTTACGGATCTGAATGTGACAGACCCGTTGACTAAGATTCTCTCACAAGCAAAACATGATCGCACCTTAGTACTCCTTGGGTGTTAATCACATAGCAATGTGAACTAGATGACTGAATCTAGTAAAACCCTTTGGGTGTTGATCACATATCGATGTGAACTATGGGTGTTAATCACATGGTGATGTAAACTATTGCTGTTAAATCACATGGCGATGTGAACTAGATTATTGACTCTAGTGCAAGTGGGAGACTGAAGGAAATATGCCCTAGAGGCAATAATAAAGTTATTATTTATTTCCTTATTTCATGATAAATGTTTATTATTCATGCTAGAATTGTATTAACCGGAAACATAATACATGTGTGAATACATAGACAAACAAAGTGTCACTAGTATGCCTCTACTTGACTAGCTCGTTAATCAAAGATGGTTATGTTTCCTGACCATGAACAATGAGTTGTTATTTGATTAACGAGGTCACATCATTAGTTGAATGATCTGATTGACATGACCCATTCCATTAGCTTAGCACCCGATCGTTTAGTATGTTGCTATTGCTTTCTTCATGACTTATACATGTTCCTATGACTATGAGATTATGCAACTCCCGTTTGCCGGAGGAACACTTTGGGTGCTACCAAACGTCACAACGTAACTGGGTGATTATAAAGGAGCATTACAGGTGTCTCCAAAGGTAGATGTTGGGTTGGCGTATTTCGAGATTAGGATTTGTCACTCCGATTGTCGGAGAGGTATCTCTGGGTCCTCTCGGTAATACACATCACATAAGCCTTGCAAGCATTACAGCTAATATGTTAGTTGTGAGATGATGTATTACGGAACGAGTAAAGAGACTTGCCGGTAACGAGATTGAACTAGGTATTGGATACCGACGATCGAATCTCGGGCAAGTAACATACCGATGACAAAGGGAACAATGTATGTTGTTATGCGGTCTGACCGATAAAGATCTTCGTAGAATATGTAGGAGCCAATATGGGCATCCAGGTCCCGCTATTGGTTATTGACCAGAGACGTGTCTCGGTCATGTCTACATTGTTCTCGAACCCGTAGGGTCCGCACGCTTAAGGTTACGATGATTATTACATTATGAGTTTATGCATTTTGATGTAGCGAAGGTTGTTCGGAGTCCCGGATGTGATCACGGACATGATGAGGAGTCTCGAAATGGTCGAGACGTAAATATTGATATATTGGAAGCCTATGTTTGGATATCGGAAGTGTTCCGGGTGAAATTGGGATTTTACCGGAATACCGGGAGGGTTACCGGAACCCCCCGGGAGCCATATGGGCCTTCATGGGCCTTAGTGGAAAGGTGAAAGGGCTGCCCACAAGGGCTGCGCGCCTCCCCCCTTCCCCTAGTCCTATTAGGACTAGGAGAGGTGGCCGGCCACCCCTCTCCCTCTTTCCCCCTTGGGGAATCCTAGTTGGAATAGGATTGGGGGGGAGTCCTACTCCCGGAAGGAGTAGGACTCCTCCTGCGCCCTCTCCCTTGGCCGGCGCCCCCTCCCCCCTTGGCTCCTTTATATACTGAGGTAGAGGCACCCTAGAACACACAAGTTGATCCACGTGATCTATTCCTTAGCCGTGTGCGGTGCCCCCTGCCACCATATACCTCGATAATACTGTAGCGGAGTTTAGGCAAAGCCCTGCTGCTGTAGTACATCAAGATCGTCACCACGCCATCGTGCTGACGGAACTCTTCCCCGACACTTTGCTGGATCGGAGTCCGGGGATCGTCATCGAGCTGAACGTGTGCTCGAACTCGGAGGTGTCGTAGTTTCGGTGCTTGATCGGTTGGATCGTGAAGACGTACGACTACTTCCTCTACGTCGTGTCATCGCTTCCGCAGTCGGTCTGCGTTGGGTACGTAGACAACACTCTCCCCCTCGTTGCTATGCATCACATGATCTTGCGTGTGCGTAGGAATTTTTTTTTGAAATTACTACGAAACCCAACAGATATGGCCAATATCACATAGCTCCTTTAATCTCCATCTTGGGGCTCCATGATCATCTTGTCACCGGCATGACACCATGATCTCCATCATCATGATCTTCATCATCGTGTCTCCATGAAGTTGCTCGCCAACTATTACTTCTACTACTATGGCTAACACGTTTAGCAATAAAGTAAAGTAATTTATATGGCGTTTCTCAATGACACGCAGGTCATACAAAAAATAAAGACAACTCCTATGGCTCCTGCCAGTTGTCATACTCATCGACATGCATGTCGTGATTCCTATTACAATAGCATGAACATCTCATACATCACATATATATCATTCATCATTCATCACAACTTTGGCCATATCATATCACAAAGCACTTGCTGCAAAAACAAGTTAGACGTCATCTAATTGTTGTTGCAAGTTTTACGTGGCTGAAATAGGGTTCTAGCAAGAACGTTTTCTTACCTACGTTTAAAACCACAACGTGATCTGTCAACTTCTATTTACCCTTCATAAGGACCCTTTTCATCGAATCCGCTCCAACTAAAGTGGGAGAGACAGACACCCGCCAGCCACCTTATGCAACTTGTGCATGTTAGTCGGTGGAACCGGTCTCACGTAAGCGTACGTGTAAGGTTGGTCCGGGCCGCTTCATCCCACAATACCGTTGAAGCAAGATAAGACTAGTAGCAGCAAGAAAGTTGACAACATCAACGCCCACAACAAATTGTGTTCTACTCGTGCAAGAGAACTACGCATAGACCTAGCTCATGATGCCACTGTTGGGGAACGTTGCAGAAAACAAAAAATTTCCTACGGTTTCACCAAGATCCATCTAGAGTTCATCTAGCAATGAGTGATTGGATTGCATCTACATACCTTTGTAGATCACGCGCGGAAGCGTTCAAAGAACGGGGATGAGGAAGGCGTACTCGACGTGATCCAAATCACCGGAGATCCTAGCGCCGAACGGACGGAACCTCCGCGTTCAACACACGTACGGTCAGCGTAACGTCTCCTCCTTCTTGATCCAGCAAGGGGAAGGAGAGGTTGAGGAAGATGGCTCCAGCAGCAGCACGACGGCGTGGTGATGATGGAGCTGCAGTACTCCGGCAGGGCTTCGCCAAGCTCTATGGAGGAGGAGGATGTGTTGGAGAGGGAGAGGGAGGCACCAAAGGCGTGGTGTGAGAGGCCCTCCTTCCCCACTATATATAGGGAGCCAAAGGGGGGGCGCCGGCCCTAGGAGATCCAATCTCCTAGGGGGCGGCGGCCAAGGGAGGAATCCCTCCCCCCCCCCCCCCAAGGCACCTAGAAGGTGCCTTCCCCCTTTGGGACTCTTCCCTTCTTGAACCCTAGGCGCATGGGCCTCTTGGGGCTGGTGCCCTTGGCCCATGTAGGCCAAGGCGCACCCCCTACAGCCCATGTGGCTCCTCGGGGCAGGTGGCCCCACTCGGTGGACCCCCGGGACCCTTCCGGTGGTCCCGGTACAATACCGGTGACCCCAAAACTTGTCCCGATGGCCGAAATAGCACTTCCTATATATAATTCTTTACCTCCGGAACATTCCGGAACTCCTCGTGACGTCCGGGATCTCATCCGGGACTCCGAACAACATTCGGGTTACTGCATATACATATCCCTACAACCCTAGTGTCACCGAACCTTAAGTGTGTAGACCCTATGGGTTCGGGAGACACGTGGACATGACGGAGACGACTCTTCGGCCAATAACCAACAGCGGGATCTGGATACCCATGTTGGCTCCCACATGCTCCTCGATGATCTCATCGGATGAACCACGATGTCGAGGATTCAAGCAACCCCGTATACAATTCCCTTTGTCAATCGGTATGTTACTTGCCCGAGATTCGATCGTCGGTATCCCAATACCTCGTTCAATCTCGTTACCGGCAAGTCACTTTACTCGTACCGTAATGCATGATCCCATGACCAGACACTTGGTCACTTTGAGCTCATTATGATGATGCATTACCGAGTGGGCCCAGTGATACCTCTCCGTCATACGGAGTGACAAATCCCAGTCTTGATCCGTGTCAACCCAACAGACACTTTCGGAGATACCCGTAGTATACCTTTATAGTCACCCAGTTACGTTGTGACGTTTGGTACACCCAAAGCACTCCTTCGGTATCCGGGAGTTACACGATCTCATGGTCTAAGGAAAAGATACTTGACATTGGAAAACTCTTGCAGACGAACTATACGATCTTATGCTATGTTTAGGATTGGGTCTTGTCCATCACATCATTCTCCTAATGATGTGATCTCGTTATCAATGACATCCAATGTCCATAGTCAGAAAACCATGACTATCTGTTGATCAACGAGCTAGTCAACTAGAGGCTTACTAGGGACATGTTGGTGTCTGTTATTCACACATGTATTACGATTTCCGGATAACACAATTATAGCATGAATAAAGACAATTATCATGACCAAGGAAATATAATAATAATGCTTTTATTATTGCCTCTAGGGCATATTTGCAACACATAAATGTGAATTATTTCATGCCCTTTTTTCTTCCCTACTATCCATTGCACCTGTCTATTTTACAATGTCTGTACATTCAATTACTTTTCTTGTTTATCAGCTGTTTCAATTGGAGGGGGTGATGGCAGTATTTGTGGGAGTAAAAACATGGTCTTCAGAAAAGTTCGTGCTACCTGTCGATGGAGATAGAACCACGGTTGTACTTGCCCAAGAACCAGCCCCACCACACATAACCCACACTCACGCAGATTGTACCCCTACCCGGACAGAGAACCAGCTACACCCCTTCTAACCCAACCCCAGCAGATAGTAACCCAGTTCCCGTTGACACAGCACCATCTCCATGACAGAGCACCCGAACACGAGCAGTTAGTAAGGCAACTGCAATGCCCAAAGCACGAGGACCACCACTCCGAACCCCAAGTCAACGCTTAAAGCAGAAGAAGAATTGTTCTCAGGTCAGGTTCTGTAGCTATGGTTCATGCTACTTCGCTCTTGCATCACTGTATTTACTCATACCAACTAATTTCAAATTTGAAGGATGCAATTGAAACTCGAATGGCGCAACAGGTATGTTTTAAACCTGTTTCTTTAACGTGTTTGCTGTTGTAACTTGCTCTATGTTGATTTCAGTTCCAATTGAATAAACAGTTATGTTCTCATGCCATGCACATTACAAGTGTTGTTATTGCTGTGTAGTTTCCCACACTTATATTATGTCTATGCTGCTTTGTCTTAAATAGATATGATTCGAACTGTATCTATCTTGATTTGGCAACATAAACTAGAATGATATAGACATACAGTGACCATACTACGTAGATATGTGTTTGTTTCATGCTGTTATCCTGTCCACCTTACTACTGAACTGGTTTACCAAAATGAGTTTCATACACTACATTGTAAACCTGTGATGTGTTTGTTTGTTTCCCTTTTAGAACGTGGATAAAATATTGGGGAAGAGTACCCCGTTATGCAATGGTAAAGGAAGTAATGCAGATAAGGTTCAAGATAGTGAGACATCCCTGTTGGTCTCCAAGAAAGCTGATAAAAACTATATTGAAGACACTGAGACAACCCCAAAGTCCTGTCTTGATGTAGTGTTCGAGTTACTGGCTACTACTACTGGCACCAGCTCTTCGAACTCACTGCCTGAATCAGTTCGGCTTCTTGAGTCTCAACTTCAAGTTGAAAGACATCGATCAGATGTTATGCGACGGGAAGCCGAAGGACTGAGGAAGTCCCTGCAGAATTCAGATGCCTACTTTCTGGTGCAACAGCAAGTGCTGGAGGATTTAAGCGCCAAACAAGAGAAAGTTGATAAGCTTGCTAAGCATCTTGCCAGCATTATGGGTACCCAGGATTTTGTTTCTTGAGCTCTTCTGAAGTGGTTTCAGTTCTGGACTTGTTTTGCTGCAGCGTTTATATGCTGCTTTGTTCCCTTTATTTGCACTAGTGGTGAACTTTGATGCCCAGTGGATGTAATATGTGTAATAGCCGTGATAGCCTAGCATAAGTTGCTGGCTACTTTATTTCCTTATTGTCTTGTTTATTTGTTTTCTTGTAGTCAGTGCAGTTCTTTTTCCGCGGTTTGCTAGTGGCCGCAATAACCTACTTTTTAAAACTAGGCCACAATAACCATGGGCTACATATTTACTGTAGTTAACATGGGCCTCCTATGGGCCGTAGAAACAATGGGCCTTGTACGGGGCGTAGAAACAATGGGCCTTCTACGTGCCATATCATCAATGGGCCTTCTACGGGTCGTATGATCGGTTGGCCAAACATGGGCCAATTACAGACCATATTATGGCCATAAATGGGCTAGAGTTGAAATCGTCCGTTCATGGGCCGGCCATAACGGTCGTCGTTAATCGGCCGTATTTTATGACGCTATGAAAACGGCCCAACGTATTAACGGGCCACAAACGGGCCGACTGTAACCACGGGCTGAATTTGACCCACAAGCAGAAAATGACAGTAACGGGCCGTAAGTAAACAATGTTGGAAATGAGCCCAAGAATAAATGGGCCCTGAGAAGGCTGAAAGATAACATGGGCTGGGAATGGCCCAACGATATAATGGACCTTTAATGGGTATAAAGTGATACACTGCTCAATACGGGCCAGTTGCACCACGTGCCGTTAATGGGTATAAAGTGATACACTGTTCATGACGGGCCAGTTTTACCACAGGCCGTTAATGGGCCGAGAGTTACTAAGGGCCTCATATGGGCCGAAAGACGTCAAGGGCCATACATGGGCCGGAAGTTAAAACGGGCTGGAATTATATTGGACGGCCCAGATGACGCTACTGGGCCTAATCCGGATAGGCCATAAATGGGCCCTGGGTTAGCGGGGTGTAAATGGGCTATATGCGAACAAACCATTAACAGGCTTGCCGTGGGCCGGCCCGCCACCTTTTGACCAAGTCAAACGGGTCGGCCTTTTCACAGGAATGGGCCTCTGTTGGGTCGTGCCATGTGTGGACGTATCATAGGCACTTTGGGTCCAATGAGTGGATGACATCTGTCCCAACGGTGAGCCGACACGTGTTTCCTCCAACAAATGATGATTTTACACGTGGAAAATCCCCATTGGTCGGGGTTGTTAACGGGTTATCGGATCCAAAACCGGGCCCGCTAGCTTAACGACGTTCCATTACGGTGGATGCCACGTGTTGGTCACCCTTGACAAAAGCACTTCTGTGACGCGCGATTTATTGTCATGGAAGTGGTCACTTCCGTGATGATAAATTTGGTAATGTCATGGAACACTTCTAAGACAGGACAGGTATGACTATCTTGATTCTGTCATAAAATCATCATGGATGTACATGCATGACAGAAAACGTGACCTACTGTGACAAACACGTATCATCACGGAAGTGTATTTTTTTGTAGTGATAAGCATAACGTAAAATTAACTCCGAGGGTTTGAAATAAAGGACATTAGGTTCTACCTCATCAACTACTTCCCAGTTCCCACATGTTAACAAATCCTACTCATGCAATGTTTGAGGGTTGAAACTAATGCAAAAAATTGGGTAACAAAAGGGGTATGATCAAAGTGTTACTTGCCTTGCTGACGATATGCAAACCCTAGAGACTCATAGTAGCACGCTTCGCACTCCGGAAATTCTATCACAAACAAACAATAGCATACATAAGCACTCAAGCATATATTCAAGGGTAAAACTCATATGAGAAATTCCAAGCTGAAAGTTCAACTGAAGTGCTTCGATTTGCAAAAAGAATCAATCAAATCGGAGCTACGAAACTCAAACTACGATCAAAAGAAGTTCGAATTCAAATCTGCTTGAAACCAAATTTTAATTTGTCAAAACCATGTTCAAGTTGATTAACTGGAAAGAGGGGTTCGAGACGAAGATTTTGGCGTTCGTTTCACAGGATGTGGACAAACGAGTAAGAAGTTGCGAGGGTTTGAAGATCAGGGGCTAATCTGCGATAAAAATAATCGTGGATAGGTCCCTGGCCAAAAATAAGATAAAAGAAAAAGACAATCGAACGAACGTTCGCTAACAGGGACAAACGGGCGAAAGAGTTTGCTAACAATAACATTCGGGTGAACGTTCGCTAGTTAGCAAAACCGAAAAAAACCAAACCGAACCGATCTAAAACGAAAACCGAAAAAAACCGACGATGGTTCGGCGTTTTTACCGGTTCTTCGAGAAAAACCGGGACGACGGCGGCGAGATTCGGCGAGACGGGCGGCTCCGGCGGGGCGGAGCGGTGTCGCGGGCGGCGGCG
>NC_057809.1:15197978-15223130 GCF_018294505.1 Triticum aestivum | reverse complement strand
GCTGAGGCGGCGGCGACTGCGGTGGGAGGCGGCGGCTGCGGCGCGGCTTGGTGAGGAGGAGAGGGCGGCGGCGGGGCGGTATATAAAGGCTAGGGCGCGGCTTGGAGGAGGCGCAACGGGGCGGGGAGGCGATGTCCGACTTGGATTGGGAGTCCGGCGGCGGCGCGGCTCCCGTGCGGCGAAGGTGGTGGAGGCCCGGCTCAGCTGGGCCTTCGGCCCAGTCGGGTGGAAACTTTTTTTTAATATAAATTCCGCCGTAGAGAAAAAATCCTAATAAAATATTTTAAAAATTGTAGAAATGCCAAAAACAATTTTCACCGTCTAAAAAAATATTTAGAACAAAGAGAACATTTTTCTGGCCTAAAAATGCAATTTTAAAATAATGCATATTTTTCTAATTCACGTAAAATCTCAAATAAAATCCAAATAAAATAATTATTTGATTTTGAAATTTTTCCTCCAATATTCGTCTCTTTTTGAAGAAGTCATATTATCTTCTCTCTTTTATTTTTAATATTAGAAATATTCAAAGAGAAAAATATTAAAATCAAATTGATCCTCTTTTGAGAAAATTCAAATATGAAAATTTATGAAATCCCCAACTCTCTTCTTGGATCCTTGAGTTTCTTAAGATTTCTAGGATCAGAACCGAAATGCAAAATAAAATATGATATGTATATGATGACATCCAAATTGAAAATTGGGATGTTACAATGCAATAGATTATGTAGTGCACAATCTTTCCCATTACATAGATCAAGACTGCACGGATGTTATACTGCACACAAACCATGGATTTACAATCGTTGCTACTGTAAGACTTGATGAATGTGGTGACTCCTATTTTGGCACTAGCTTTTGAAAAAAAAAATCTAAGTTTTATGTACTGAAATCTGGCACTAAAATTGCACTGCACATAAAAGGGCCTGGTCATGAGATATATGCTAACTTCCCCGACAAAATCATCCGCCCAGACTTTGTTCGAGGTAAGTTTTCTTTTCAACTATCTGCATGTTGACTTACCCAGCAATGTCAAATGAATTGTGTAGTATTTAAGTAACCAATTGTTATTCCATTTTCTTACTATATTCCTACCTAATAACTTCTAGTTACCAATACACTTTTCTATTGCCCTGTTTTGACTAAATAATCCCTGTACTCCCATTTCTATCAGAAAGCGCCACTGACAAGGAGACTCCGGAGGTGGAGAACGGGGCTGCCAACAAGCGGAGGCGGGGCGAGCTAGAACCGCAAGCAACTCCAGCAGGCCTGGACTTCATCAGCAGCCTCCTCGATGATATGTTGACAATCATCATCTCCCTCCTCCCAATCAAATATGGGGCGCAGACAACCAT
This sequence comes from Triticum aestivum, assembly GCF_018294505.1. Classification (NCBI taxonomy): domain Eukaryota; kingdom Viridiplantae; phylum Streptophyta; class Magnoliopsida; order Poales; family Poaceae; genus Triticum; species Triticum aestivum. Next base: position 15,221,775 of record NC_057809.1, on the reverse strand, counting down.
CCTTTCCCAGCGGTGGTGCCCCCTATGGAACTCCAGCCTCTCGACGTCATCGACACCCACGAGCTCTTCCATGGCTATCGCAAACCTTGGATGCGTTCTACAAGATCCTCGGTAGTCACCTTGGCCCAACCTGAGGCCTTAGAATGGGCATGTTTGGTTCCAACGGCAAGGACCGAGCCAAGCTTGATGACTGGTTCCGATCCCCCGCCCTAGATCAGCTGGAGGAGCTCACTTTTGATGATGGGCATATGTGGTCGCTGCCAACGTCCGCCCTCCGCCTCGCGCCCATGCAGTGCGTTGCCAAGTTCAAGAACTGCCATACCCCCTTAATGACGTGCCCGCTCTTATTCTACCACGACTGAAGCACCTCGAGCTTGACGCCGTCCACCTCTCAAACGGTGACATGGAGTGCCTGCTCCGTGGCTGTACTGCACTTGAGTACCTTCATTTTCAGACGATCTATGGGTTGCGTTCCTTCCACATCACCTCCATAACTCTCTGGACTATTTATGTGTGTTGCTGGTGCGACAGGAAGACATCACAAGATGTGTACCACGGTATGGTCATTGAGGACACACCTGCACTTGAGAGACTACTTGTAGTTGATCAAGAAGGTCCAACAAGAATCATTGTCATTTTTGCGCCGAAATTGACAGTGGTGGGCTACTCGTCTGACAAATAATCGGAACTTGTTATTGAATCCACACATGTTCAGGTACAACAGCCGCCTTCTACCTCTCCTTCTACAAATTAACATTATTTCTAATTTTGAAGATGTTTGTTCGTCTTCCATACAGAAAATGATTCCGACAAGTTGACCCCGAAACTGCGCATAGTGAAGGTCTTGGCACTAGAATCTATCGGCCCCAACCTGGAGCAAGTTGTCAGTTTCCTAAGATGCTTTCCGTGCCTGGAGAAGCTATATATCGAGGTGATGTTCATTTCCTGTTAAATGTTAACCATAAGGGAGTTCAATTCGTGACACATTTTTCTAAGCTTACAATGACAATGTACTACGATTTCTGAAGGATTCTTTTGGAGGATTTCACTACATACATGTTCCATCCCCCACCATATTGGTTGCTTGATCCATATGTTTACAATCAATAAGCATTTCTCCTTTGGATTCATCTGTACTAGTTTTCTCAGGGAACTTTTCATCCACTCCAACCTCTTGTGAAGAAGGCTACATTTTTCTAGAATGTAATCAAATGTCCATGTTAATCATGTCAGATCGAAGATGGCATGTTACTGCATTTTACAAATCCTGCAAACCAAATAGGCCTGTAGTAATGTTCAAAACTGCATGTAGGCACTAACACGTTTTCGTATTTTGCAGATAAGATTAGACCCAGTGGTGGATAATGTGATACAATATAACAACCACGTCAAATCCCTAGATCTGCATATCTGAGAAATTACGTTAAACTCCTACCGAGGGACCTTACCTGAGATTATATACGCTAGGTTCTTTGTTCTCAGAGCAAGGGTGGTGACGGAAATGAGGTTTGCAATACATTTATTTTGCAAAAATGAATGGTTTGTTGATCAACACCGGTGCCTGCGACAGAATGGAATAGGCTCCAAAAATGCTGAATTTCAATTTGGAACTTCAGATGACAGAGTAATCGAAAATCATCGTGTCAACCCCATACATGAGTTCTCAGTGGCTGACCCCTTTGCAAAAGTTGTGAGGTTTCGAAACCAGACTTAGAAGTGGTAATATTAGTTTGAACCTCTCTGATATCCATGTTCAGCGGATCAGCGCGAGCGTTTGCAGCTGATGAGCTGAATTTCATTTCTAATATCAGTTTGAACCTTGTAATCTTCGAATTTGAGCCATATAACTCTGGAATTTGAACCTTGTAATATTTCGAGCTTTTGTGGTACAATCATATGAGACTCGTATATTGGTAGCACTATTTTGACCTTAATATGCAATGGTCTTGGATTTTATTAACCATTCTCGAATCAGTTTACCTTGTCAATCTCACAGCACACGAGCTGTATAGCTAACTCGATTGCGATCATCGACATTATTGCACACGGTTGGTTTCTTCCACCGCGTGCCCTATAGAGCGCAGAATTAATTATCGCACTTGAGTGTCCATCATCACCCTTCTGTGTAACATTGACCTAATCAGCCACGGGTAAACTTATGACCGAAGTCATTCCACACACTTTGTTTACAAAGCTTTTTGCCAATAAACGCCCATGATTTGTCCCTTTTCTAGCCGACGCGTGGCCAAACTAGCCGGGCAGGAATCTTGCGCGGTAAACTGAGCGGTAGCTCAGGAAAAGGCTCACTGACGATACATTTGGTGCCTCTTCGAGCCCACGCATGTGGTACGGTGTTTTCATGCGTGCACTGGAATCCTCCGCTATGAACGCCATGACAAGATGTGACGATTACAGGCCGGCCGGCCCCCATGTATTACAGCGGCCAACCTTTCAATCGCGCGCCGCCATTGGAAGAAGCACACCCACCACGAGAAATTCTTAAGGGTATCCAGCGCGGCTCCAATGGCGCTCCAAGCGGCTGCCAATGACAAGCAGCAGTTCACCATGCGTGCTGTGGTGGACACCAATGGAAGGTTCATGGACCTCTAAGTGGTGTACACCAACGACCCGGTCTAGGTGGAGCACTCCATCCACCTCATGGAGCTGTTGCTTGCCGAGGAGAAGTACAAGATGGTCGGGTTCGACATCGAGTACACCCGCGCTCGTGCCGGGTCTCGTCCCAAGGTCGCCGCCGCCCAGATGTGTGTGCGCCACCACGTCCTCGTCTACCTCCACTACTAGGTTAAACCCTAGTAGTAGCGCTTGTTTTTAAGCTAGCAGTAGCACCAGTACAAGCGCTACCACTAAGACGCTACAGCTAACTAGTAGCATTAGCGCTGGAAAGGGAGCGCTACTGCTATACCTAGTTAGCAGTAGTGCTTTCCTTTGGTAAGCACTACTGGTAGTACTAAGTAGCAGTAGCGCTTCTTCTGAAAAGCGCTGCTGCTAACTTTTCCTGTATTTTTAAAAATACAACTTATTTTCGTTGTGGTTTTATATACAATACTTTCATCATATGATTTTATGACCATGTTTAGTTATTATATATAACAGTGGGTGAAATGAACGTGGAGTAGATTCAAGTGGAGGCAACATATGGTGCATGTCGAAAGTACTACTAATCCAAACTTGATCTAGTTTGGATTTCTAGTACTTTCGATGTGCGCCACATGTTGCCTCCACTTGAATCTAATCCATGTTCATTTCACCTACTGATATATATAATAACCCATCATGCTCATATCGCAACTTAGCATCATCGATCATAATAATAAATAACTCATAATTGGTTTCATAATAACAAGTCATACTCATCGAAGGTCTCCTGGATCTTAATCCTGAAGCGCCGATCTTCGTCCAGGTGAGGCCTGTCGCACTGACCCCGGTCGTCGCCGCACTAGTCGCACTCCCCCGGGAGACTTTTGTCATCGGACGACGACATTTCCTAGGTTCATAATTCAAAGATTAAACTTGTACAATTCAATATATGTACTACAAAAACTAAATTAGATCATTATTATTCATCACGGGTTGACCATCGGTCTGCCGAGTCTTTTTCTTGAAAACTCTCAGCTCGCGTGGTGTATACATTCGACCGTTGGTGATTATCGTTCCTCCTTTCGTCCCTGAGTGCATTATAGCAAAAGGTCTAGCACACGGGAACGAAGGAGAAGTGCCCCCCATGACAAAAGTCGGGATTTTTCATCCTCTCATATGTGGTGGAGACTCTCACTCACTAATTCCTCCCTGACATCTGCGACCGTCGGTGATGGTCGTTACTCCTCCTTCCCCTAGTGCATAACAAAGGTCTAGTACTCCTCCTTCCGGATGATAGTGTCATTGATAGAATTCTTCAATCACTGCCACCAAGCTACAAGAGCTTCGTAATGAACTATAATATGCAAGGGATGGATAAGACAATTCCCGAGCTCTTCGCAATGCTAAAAGCTGCGTAGGTAGAAATCAAGAAGGAGCATCAAGTTGCTGCTCAGGAGAACAAACACAAGTCTGGACCTAAGCCTGAGACAGAGTGCTTCTACTGCAAACAGACTAGTCACTGGAAGCGGAACTGCCCCAAGTATTTGGCGGATAAGAAGGATGGCAAGGTGAACAAAGGTATATATGATATACATGTTATTGATGTGTACCTTACTAATGCTCGCAGTAGCACCTGTGTATTTGATACTGGTTCTGTTGCTAATGTTTGCAACTCGAAATAGGGACTACGGATTAAGCGAAGATTGGCTAAGGACGAGGTGACAATGTGCCTGGGAAATGGTTCCAAAGGCGATGTGATCGCGGTCGGCTTGCTACCTCTACATCTACCTTCGGGATTAGTTTTAGACCTGAATAATTGTTATTTGGTGCCAGCGTTAAGCATGAACATTATATCTGGATCTTGTTTGGCGCGAGACGGTTATTCATTTAAATCAGAGAATAATGGTTGTTCTATTTATATGAGTAATATCTTTTATGGTCATGCACCCTTGAAGAGTGGTCTGTTTTTATTAAATCTCGATAGTAGTGATACACATATTCATCATACTGAAGCCAAAAGATGTAGAGTTGATAATGATAGTGCAACTTATTTGTGGCACTGCCGTTTAGGTCATATTGGTGTAAAGCGCATGAAGAAACTCCATATTGATGGACTTTTGGAATCACTTGATTATGAATCACTTGGTACTTGCGAACCATGCCTCATGGGCAAGATGAATAAAATATCGTTCTCCGGAACAATGGAGCGAGCAACAGATTTGTTGGAGATAATACATACTGATGTATGTGGTCCGATCAATATTGAGGCTCGCGGCGGGTAACGTTATTTTCTCACCTTCACAGATGATTTGAGCAGATATGGGTATATCTATTTAATGAAACATAAGTCTGAAACATTTGAAAAGTTCAAAGAATTTCAGAGTGAAGTGGAAAATCATCGTAACAAGAAAATAAAGTATCTACGATTTTATCGTGGAGGAGAATATTTAAGTTACGAGTTTGGTCTACATTTGAAACAGTGCGGAATAGTTTCGCAACTCACGCCACCCGGAACACCACAGCGAAATGGTGTGTCCGAATGTTGTAATCGTACTTTACTAGATATGGTACGATCTATGATGTCTCTTACTGATTTACCGCTATCGTTTTGGGGTTATGCTTTAGAGACGGGTGCATTCACGTTAAATAGGGCACCATCGAAATCTGTTGAGACGACGCCTTATGAACTGTGGTTTGGCAAGAAACCAAAGTTGTCGTTTCTTAAAGTTTGGGGCTGCGATGCTTATGTGAAAAAGCTTCAACCTGATAAGCTCGAACCCAAATCGGAGAATGTGTCTTCATAGGATACACAAAGGAAACTGTTGGGTACACCTTCTATCACGGATCCGAAGGCAAGACATTTGTTGCTAAGAATGGATCCTTTCTAGAGAAGGAGTTTCTCTCGAAAGAAGTGAGTGGGAGGAAAGTAGAACTTGATGAGGTAACTGTACCTGCTCCCTTATTGGAAAGTAATTCATCATAGAAACCGGTTCTTGTGACAACTACACCAATTAGTGAGGAAACTAACGATGTTGATCATGAAGCTTTAGATCAAGTTACTACCGAACCTCGTAGGTCAACCAGAGTAAGATCCGCACCAGAGTGGTACGGTAATCCTATTCTGGAGGTCATGTTACTTGACCAAGGCAAACCTACGAACTATGAAGAAGCGATGGTGAGCCCAGATTCCACAAAATGGCTTGAGGCCATGAAATCTGAGATGGGATCCATGTATGACAACAAAGTGTGGACTTTGGTTGACTTGCCCGATGATCGGCAAGCCATCGAGAATAAATGGATCTTCAGGAAGAAGACTGACGCTGACAGTAATGTTACTATCTACAAAGCTCAACTTGTTGCGAAAGGTTTTTGACAAGTTCAAGGAGTTGACTACGATGAGACTTTCTCACCCCTAGCAATGCTTAAGTCTGTCCGAATCATTTTAGCAGTTGCCGCATTTTATGATTATGAAATTTGGCAAATGGATGTCAAAACTGCATTCCCGAATGGATTTCTAGAAGAATAGTTGTATATGATGCAACCAGAAGGTTTTGTCGATCCAACGGGAGCTAACAAAGTGTGCAAGCTCCAGTGATCCATTTATGGACTGGTGCAAGCCTCTCGGAGTTGGAATAAATGTTTTGATAGTGTGATCAAAGCATATGGTTTTATACAGACTTTTGGAGAAGCCTGTATTTACAAGAAAGTGAGTGGGAGCTCTGTAGCATTTCTGATATTATATGTGGATGCCATATTGCTAATTGGAAATGATATGGAATTTCTTGATAGCATAAAAGGATACTTGAATAAGAGTTTTTGAATGAAAGACCTCGGTGAAGCTGCTTACATATTCGGCATCAAGATCTATCGAGATAGATCAAGACACTTAATTGGACTTTCACAAAGCACATACCTTGACAAAGTTTTGAAGAAGTTAAAAATGGATGAAGCAAAGAAAGGGTTCTTGCCTGTGTTACAAGGTGTGAAGTTGAGTCAAACTCAATGCCCGGCCACTGCAGAAGATAGAGAAAAAACGAAAAGTGTTCCCTATGCTTCAGCCATAGGCTCTATCATGCATGCAATGCTATGTAATAGACCTGATGTGTGCCTTGCTATTAGTTTAGCAGGGAGATACCAAAGTAATCCAGGAATGGATCACTGGGCAGCGGTCAAGAACATCCTGAAATACCTGAAAAGGACAAAGGATGTGTTTCTCGTTTATGGAGGTGACAAAGAGCTCGTCGTAAATGGTTACGTCGATGCAAGCTTTGACACTGATCCGGACGATTCTAAATCGCAAACCGGATACGTGTTTCCATTGAACGGTGGAGCTGTCAGTTGGTGCAGTTCTAAACAAAGCGTCATGGCGGGATCTACGTGTGAAGCAGAGTACATAGCTGCTTCGGAAGCAGCAAATGAAGGAGTCTGGATGAAGGAGTTCATATCCGATCTAGGTGTCATACCTAGTGCATCGGGTCTAATGAAAAACTTTTGTGACAATACTGGTGCAATTGCCTTGGCAAAGGAATCCAGATTTCACAAGAGAACCAAGCACATCAAGAGACGCTTCAAATCCATCCGGGATCAAGTCCAGGTGGGAGACATAGAGATTTGCAAGACACATACGGGCCTGAATGTTGCAGACCCGTTGACTAAGCCTATTCCACAAGCAAAACATGATCAGCACCAAGACTCCATGGGTGTTAGAATCATTACTGTGTAATCTAGATTATTGACTCTAGTGCAAGTGGGAGACTGAAGGAAATATGCCTATAGGCAATAATAAAGTTATTATTTATTTACTCATATCATGATAAATGTTTATTATTCATGCTGGAACTGTATTAACCGAAAACATAATACATGTGTGAATACATAGACAAACATTGTGTCACTAGTATGCCTCTACTTGACTAGCTCGTTGATCAAAGATGGTTGAGTTTCCTAGCACTAGACATGAGTTGTCATTTGATTAACGGGATCACATCATTAGGAGAATGATGTGATTGACTTGACCCATTCCGTTAGCTTAGCACTTGATCATTTAGTTTACCGCTATTGCTTTCTTCATGACTTATACATGTTCCTATAACTATGAGATTATGCAACTCCCGATTACCGGAGGAACACTTTGTGTGCTACCAAACGTCACAACGTAACTGGGTGATTATAAAGGTGTCTCCTATGGTACTTGTTGAGTTGGCATAGATCGAGATTAGGATTTGTCACTCCGATTGTCGGAGAGGTATCTCTGGGCCCTCTCGGTAATGCACATCACTTAAGCCTTGCAAGCATTGCAACTAATGAGTTAGTTGCGGGATGATGTATTACGGAATGAGTAAAGAGACTTTGCGGTAACAAGATTGAGCTAGGTATTGAGATACCGATGATCGAATCTCGAGCAAGTAACATATCGATGACAAAGGGAACAATGTATGTTGATATGCGGTTTGACCGATAAAGATCTTCGTAGAATATGTAGGAACCAATATGAGCATCCAGGTTCCGCTATTGATTATTGACCGAAGACGTGTATCGGTCTTGTCTACATAGTTCTCGAACCCGTAGGGTCCGCACGCTTAAAGTTCTGTGACGATCGGTATTATGAGTTTGTATGTTTTGATGTACCGAAGGTAGTTCGGAGTCCCGGATATGATCACGGACATGACGAGGAGTCTCGAAATTGTTGAGACATAAAGATTGATATATTGGAAGCCTACATTTGGACATCGGAAGAGTTCCGGGTGAAATCGGGATTTTACCAGAGTACCGGGGGGTTACCGGAACCCCCCGGGGGATGTAATGGGCCTATTGGGCCTTAGTGGAGAAGAGAGAGGGCAGCCAGGAGGTGGCGCGCGGACCCCCTTGTCCCAGTCCGAATTGGACAAGGGAAGGGGGCGGCGGCCCCCCTCTCCTTCCTTATTTCCACCTCCTCCTTCCCCCTTCTCCTACTCCTACTAGGAAAGGACGAGTCCTACTCCCGGTGGGAGTAGGACTCCCCCCTTGGCCCGCCCTCCTTCTTGGCCGGCCGCCTCCCCCTTGCTCCTCTATATACGGGGGCAGGGGGGCACCCCATAGACACAACAATTGATCATTGATCTTTTAGCCATGTGCGGTGCCCCCCTTCACCATAATCCACCTCGGTCATATCGTAGCGGTGCTTAGGTGAAGCCCTGCGTCGGTAGCTTCATCAACATCGTCACCACGCCGTCGTGTTGACGAAACTCTCCTTCGAGCTCTACTGGATCGTGAGTTCGCGGGACGTCACCGAGTTGAACGTGTGCTGAACGCGGAGGTGCCGTACGTTCGGTACTGAGGATCGGTCGACCGTGAAGACGTACGACTACATCAACTGCGTTGTTATAACGCTTCCGCTTAACGGTCTACGAGGGTACGTGGACGACAGTCTCCCCTCTCGTTGCTATGTATCACCATGATCTTGCGTGTGCGTAGAATTTTTTTTCAAATTACTACGTTCCCCGACAGCGACTTGTTTGTGGGACTAAGCATTGTATGATGACCGTCCTAAAATGTCCCTAGTCGAAAAGGCTGTATGGACACGCAACCAACTAGAGTAGCATATGACATGGTTGGTGGCTCGGTCTCACTACTCATGGAGCATTAGGTGCTAGCTGGATAATATGGACTTGGAAGGATCTACGTTGGATCCGACTCGAGATAAGGTCCGAGATGGACAAACCCGTGGATGCTGATATTTTTTGCTCTAAACATGGTCAAAGTTAAAAAAAACTGACTTTGCAAAAAACTAATACCCCTTGTATTTTGGTACCGATGGATACAAACTTTGGCGGGTGGGGGGAGATGATGGAGTGTGTTTAATTTTTATTTATAATGTGGTGATTTGGTGGCCTTTCATGATCTGATTCTGTATTATCCACTAACCAACCTACATTTATGTGGGGAAATTTTTGCATCAATGTTTGCATTACTATGTTGGTGCTATAGTATCACATGGTGGCGCTACTTTTTTCTAGGTGGTGGGAGGGTGCGCGGAATTGACATGTTTTATAGGCCAGTTGCTGCCCATTGATTTCAAAAATTGTTGATCAGGTCAAAATCATAAACCAAATCCAAAATTAAATATCTCATTTGAATGAAAGAGCATTAAAATTAGGAAAGATACTTAAAAGTATTGAATGGGAGAGGTTCTTGAGAAATTATTGACCCGGTCAAAATCGAGAAACCGAATTCTAAATTGAAGATCCCAATTAATTGTGAGGCCTTAAAATTAGGAAAGCATAATGTATAGTATAAAAGTATTAAATAAGAGAGCTTTTGAGAAATAGTTGACCCGGTTAAAATCAGATGACCCAATTTCACTTTGAGAGCTCAATTGAATTTGATCTCTTTAAAACTAGGGAGGAAAGCATTATAGAGAATTTACTAGGAGGGTTATGTGTGCTTTACTGCACCATTTTGTGTTGTTAGGATTTCATATTTTTTTTATCTGGTTTGATGCGTGAGGAAGTTTATGGTGTGTTTTGTGTGAGTGTGTGTGTTTTTTTATAATGCGGTGTTTTTGTGGACCTTTATAAAGGTCTGATTCCGTGTTATCTACTAATCAACCTACATGTATGTGGGAAAGTTTCTTGTGCCGGAGATATGTATTATATTGATGCTATATTGCCGCATGTTGATGATTCTTCTTTGCCACTACTGTATGGGCGAATGGTACCTTCACAGTGGATAGAGTAGTGGTATGGACCGGCGGAGTAGGAGAAGCATCGTGGATCCCGGGTGTATCGGTGTAGGTGACGGAGTCAGAGAGTTCAACTAAAGCTAGGGTAGCCAGGATGCTGGAAAAGCGGCCTGGGCAGAGAGAGAAACCAAATGCAGATAAAGTTGTATCAATGGACGTGAGAGGTCTGCGGGGTGCAATTTTAAGCATGGGGCTGAAGGAGAAGCAGTTAGGGTGTCAAGTCCTACGCGGCTTTCGTACGCATGATGAATAACAGCTCTGACCACTGCGATAATACTCACTCGCGCTACAAGACATCAATCTCATGGCACCATTACAAGTTGGGTGCTCATCCCGGTCTCAAGGAAGGAGACGAGATTGTGTGCGCGGCGTATGGGCGAGCACAATGGTAGTTGTCCGTGTTCATTCACCGGGTTCCATGGTTGACGTATGCCTTCATTTTCGGTAAATATGTAATGCTTTTTTTCTCTCGAACCAGTCGCTCCGAATATACCAAGTCCAATTACTCTGTGATGATTGTACCAGGTACATGTATTGAAAAATATTTTTTTTAGTGACAAACATTCAAAAAAGTTTCAACGTCTTGCAAATTTCATTGTGAAATGACATTTGTAGAAGCCGTAGCAAAAATAAGAAAAGAAAATTATCACTCCAAAATGCTATTGGAAATGAAAATTTTGAAGCACCGATTTTGTTTTTTTAGCCATGGCTTCTACAAATTATTTCATAATGAAATTTTGTAAGTGTTGAAAACTTTTATCAATGTTTATCAGTAAAAAAATTCTTATTTTAATTTTTTTTTACTGTTCAGCCGAGCTAATATGAGCTTGGGCTAAGAAACTCCATGTCTAGTAATGGGGCCTTTCTATTAGATGCATAGCTTAGCTGAAAGTATTCGACAATCCACTTCTGAGCCCTGGCTTAGGTGCAACTGCCCTGACCAAAAAAATCAAAAAAATACTAGAAAAAAAATAAAAAAATCAATTCTTTTGTGTAGTAGATAATTTCATGCGTGAGGTTCACTCAAATTTTTAAATCATTTGGACATCTGGGCAGTCCTCAGCAAAAAAGACAAAATTCAGGGTCTATAAAAATGTTTACTGTTCACGCACTGTTTTGACCCGATTTGTCTTTTTTGCTGAGAGCAGCTCAGATGTCCAAATGATCTACAAATTGAAGAGAACCTCACGCATCAAATTATTTACCACACAAAAAAAGAATTTTTTGAATTTTTCTAGTATTTATTTTGATTCTTTTCTGATCGGGTGCAGATGATCTAGGCACCGAAAAGCCGCACTCCAAAGTATTCTATATCCTATTAAAAAAGAAGTAATATGTATCTGTACCCGGCACATTACCATACATGTACCGGGCACATGCACGTCTCATCCATCCGGATAGGCCTAACCTTTATACTGTACCTGGCACGTTACCAAATACAGTGTATTGGGCACATGCATGAACTTTTGCTTGCACACGGTTGCAAGGCACAAACCTGCTCGGTCTGCAGAAGAAAGAAGATTCAACGAGCAAAAGACGTGTAGTCACATTGCCACGCGCTGCCAAAAATTACCGTCCCAGTGAGCAAAAGACTGTAGTCACATGGGTGCATGTGAGATTTATCACCAAGCAGGCCGACGGGTGCATCTCTTTTCTTGATAGCAGCCTCTGACATGTCAATCCGGATGTAGACAGGCGCGATAGATGCTGCCCTACGTTGAACAGTGCGAGCAGCTAGCCCTGTTTCCTTTATCTTCTGCACTTAACGAAATCCTAGACCTGCTAATACAACTAGTCGTACAGAATCTTGTCCAGATCTCGAGCAGTTGTTTTGTGGACGAACGCTGGTGATAACCTGCTGGAATGCTTATGTAATGTTCACAACTGTAACGAGCACTCACGAGCTTAATAAGTACCTAACGAACCGAGCCGATCAAAAGTTTGAGCTCGCTAAAGTTAACGAGCTTAACAAGTCGAGTAGCTCGTTAATCCAGCCCTAGCCGCCCCATCGCTTGCTTGCCTGCCGAGCCAGGGAGCAGACTGCGGTCCGCTGCGTCTGCCCCCGCATAGGCGCATAGGGTGGCGGTAACACGATGGGTACTCTGGTTTCTCTCTTCAATTTCATGAGTAGGTTTCTCGGCGTACACACGGATTTAATGAAGGAAGGTAGACATGCAGATTGTGGCCCTTTGAATGTGACAAGGAGGCGTGTTCAGGCGGGCGACACCTTTTTAGCCGGCGCGCAGCTTCAATGCCAGCAGTGAGAAGTCGCGTCCGTCTGTGGCTCCCTCCCGTCCAGTCAAATTGTGGGCATCGTCATTGCCGACTGTTGTATGCTCTAGGTCGGCATGAATGCGGCGCGACAAGTGATGCGGGCGTTCGATGGAAAGCGCACAAGAGGTGGGTGGTGTTTTTTAATGAGCCAGGGCGCTCAGACACGGGCGTGGCAGCTGTTCAGACGGTCGCAAAGCCTCATGTTTGTCTCTAGAGTGTGTTTAGACTGCCGTGCAGATCAATACACTATTTGAATGGCTTGCGTGGTCCGGACCACGCATTTCTGATGTGTTTGAGGGGCGTCGTTGAAGATGCCCTCACTATGTTGTTTGATCTTTCATAGGACATGTCCGTCGGTGCTTCCTGCTGTCCGACCCAGCCCACACGAGTACACGACAAGTTGCTTGACTTGACCTACGGCTGGTCCACTTCGTCTGCCTGTTTTCCTCTAGGGATTCTTTTGTAAAAGTGGGTCCACTTCCACACGGGATCGCCATGTTGCCATACTTCATTGTTTTTCCATGATAATACGTTCTTGTTTTCGCTTCCAGATTAGGTTTGTGATGTTGTGCATGATGTATACGCGCATAGGATGCATTCTACTTACGTCTCTATCTAACCTACGGGTTTTTTCAGTCTGGTGTCACAAGTCTACCACTCCCCGCATCCCTCCACTCGTTGGAAGCAAGCCGCCGCCCCCATCGCCTGCCGAGCCAGCGAGCAGACGGCGGTCGAGTGCTTCCGCCAACGCAGAGCCGGAGACTGACGGCGGTCGGGTGCTTCCGCCCCCGGCCACACCCGCAGAGACCCAGACAGCGGCGGTAGCACCAGGTACGCACTCTGGTTTCGCTCTTCACTTTCCTAAACCAGCTCAGTAGTGGTAGTTAGAGTATTATGGAGGTTCGTCGGATGTAGGAGGTGGATCAACGCAAACACGATGGGTAATTTCTGTTTCCAAATTGTCCCAGCTGTTCTTCTGATCTGCTAGTTTCGGTTCTAAACACGAACGCTTGGCCACCAAACATCTTTATGACTACTAAAATCAACAAACGCGCGGGGTCACGGTCGGCGAAGGCGGAGGTTGCACGTACGGCTGTCGGCGCTCGCTCCTTCTCAGGGCTGCGGCGTGGCGTGTGCCAGATGGTGGTGACGAAGAGAAGACGCCAGAACTGACGCTCTGGCCTGGGACGCACACGCACAAAGGAGGGAGTTGCGACGTGCAGGGAACAGGAGGGATGCGTCGACTTGCTAGGGGGGCGGCCGGCGAGGCGGCGACGACTGCTAGGCTAGGTGCTAGCTGCGCGGGGTGCGGGGTGAAGCGCGGAGGAAGAAGATAAGACATGGGCTGCCAGGTGGGCCCAGCAATTTTTTAGTACGCTTATTCAATTTTTATTCATAAATTTCATTTTCTGTAGTGATTATTCATCCATTTGCGTTTTTTGGCTAGTTTTATTAAGATCAAATAATCAGTGCATCATCTAGTAAAAACATTACTGAGCTAGGATACGGGCCGCTTGATTAGTGGACCCATAACAATGTTTAAACTTTACCTTCCCAATAGAACCACTAATATCCACACATCCCACGAAGATTGCTGAGACCAGTGTCCCACCAACATGGTTGATCAGTGCAGAAGTCTATAACGATAAAATGATCCTTTTGCTGATTGTACCCATGGCACAGGTCACTGGAAACCGCTCTTGCGTTTTACATTGTTTGGGGTGGAGAAGGTGAAAAGGCACCTTCCTCCCGCATCGCTCCCATAGGCGACGCGGAGGGCCCCTTCGCTGGCACCCCACCAGTTTCCTCCTCCTTGCCATCGCCATATGCGCGGCGGGGCACTTCACCTCCTCAAGCGGGGGACACAGTTTTGGGTAGCGTCGTTGGACCGGGATGGCGCATTGGCGAGGGCCGCAGTGGGACGGCGATGGCCTCCCGGGTCGGCGGTGCATGGGTCTGCGACGGCTTGGTGGGCCTCGCGGCTACGATGGATGCCCGCGGTGCTGTGGTGGATTGGGATCGGCCCCGATCTGGTTTTCGACAGTAGCAGGCAACGTGGGATACATCTAGTGGCCTTTGCAGTGGTGAGAGAAGTTAGATCTGGTACAACGTGCTTGATTCGGACCTTGGCTGGTGTGGCCTTTGTTCATGGAAAGAGGAGTTGTGGGGGGTCACCGAGGGGAGGGCTTAGGTGGCAAGCATTGGAGTGTGCTGCATAGCAACTGCAACATTGGTGGTCTAAGTACCCTGAGTTGGTCGGAACCGTAATCTCACCGTGGGGATGGGGGTCGAAGGCGATGTTGTCTGAATACAACGATGCATGGGCTGCCAGGTGGCCCCAGCAATTTATTAGTATGCTTGTTCAATTTTTATTCATAAATTTGATTTACTGTAGTTATTATTCATCCATTTGCGTATTGGCTAGTTTTATTAAGATCAAATAATCAGTACATCATCTAGTAAAAACATTAGTGAGCTAGGATACGAGCAGCTTGATTAGTGGACCCATAACAATGTTTAAACTTTACCATCCCAATAGAACCACTAATATCCACACATTCCACGAAGATTGCTGAGACCATCATCCCACCAACATGACTATACCCATGGCATTGGTACCATGTTATTGAAAATCGCTCTTGCGTTTTATATGGTTTGGGGTGAAGAAGGTGAAAAAGGCCCTTCCTCCTGCATCGCTCCCATAGATGATGGGGAGGGCCCCTCCACTGCCACCGCTAGTTTCCTCCTCCGCCCTCCTCCTCGCCATTGCCAGATGCGCGGCGGGGCACTTCACCTACTCAAGCAGTGGACGCAGTTTTGGGTGCCGTTGTTGGACCGGGATGGCGCAATGGCGAGGGCCGCGATAGGGCAGCAATGGCTTTCCTGCGTCGGCAGTGCGTGGGTGTGCAGCGGCTCGATGGGCCTCGCGGTGACGATGTGTGCCTGCGGTGCTGTGGCGGATCAGGATCGGCCCCGATCTGGTGTGGGCTACAACCAGTGGCTTCTGCCAAAAGCGGGACACATGGGTCGTCGCGGTGGCAAGAGAAAGTGGATCTGGTACAACATGCTCGATGTGGACCTTGGCTGGTGTGGCCTTTGTTCATGGAAAGAGGAGTTGTGGGGGATCGCCGAGGGGAGGAGTTAGGTGGCAGGCATATTGGGGTGTGCTGCATAGCAAGTGCGATATTGGGGGGTCTAGGTACCCTGAGTTCTTCGAAACCGTAATCCCACCGACGGGGAGTGGGATTTAGGCAATGTTGTCCGACAATAACGATGCATGTGGGCATTGTTCCCCTCCTTGGAGGCATTGTCTCTGATATCCTCTACCTATCCTCGTTTCCCAACTCCAATTTTTCGGAGTGGGCAGCGGTGGCATCTACGTCGTAACCTCCTTGGTGGTATGGCTTGGGAGAGCCAACTTATGGCCGTCATGTAAGGTTCTCCCACCATCATGAGTAGTGTATGATGGGGTAGCGACTCCAGGATATTCATTACGTGTCAAGGCAACAGTCTAGGGTAGCGGCGGGGCAAACGGTCCATGCCGCTGGGTTGCAACTCAACAGGGATTTGTTGTCGTCCTTGAGATGACGGGGCAGCACGGTTGTCAGCACGGTCGACGCCCGCCGATGGGGACAATTGGACAATATGTCAGGGTGACTATCCCCGAAGTGGTGTGACGACCGTGGTCCACAGGTGGTCTCTCTGTGCAGCGTGGAATGCGATTATATGGGTCACACAGTGTTGTAGATCGAGGGGGAGTGGTCGGATGTCAGGGTAGTGGCCCCATAAGGTTGTGTGACTGAACGAGCAGGGCATGGCGAGCAGTGGATATCTGGGCAGCGACCCCGATAGTTTAGCAACTTCAAGGGCTTTGACTTTGTGGGACGAGATTACCTTCGATATTGGTCATCGGCATGTTAGATGATGCTACTGGCACATGGCTTGTCGAGTGCATGCCCATCATTTCTACGAGGGAGTCCCATGACTGCTCCTTCGATATCATTCATGACTCCTTTCATTTCAGTAGTGGTGGAAGTCCCGCTTGTTTGGCAGTTGGGCGCCCATTAGTCTGTATGTGTGGTTGGTGGTTGTTTTGTCATTCGGCATATCGTTGGTCAGAGTTGCCTTGGCCATGCGTGTTTCGGAGTTCATGAGTCAGTTTGGCCGTTGATGTATCAGGTTTCGCCTGGTTTTTGTATTTTTTTTTTTTTGCGAATTACCCGATTTCCGTAATTAATTGGGCAACTATATTCTTCTTGTTCAATGGGAATTGGAAAGGCCAGTGTTTTTGCCTCGCATTTAAAAAAAGACACAACAAACCACATTAACCTGATGTTACAACATTTGAGCATTCGCGACAAAGAGATATACAACCAGGCATGTTAATTCAGTAAACCAACAATTGTAAAGAAACAAAAAAATGAATAACTCGAATTTTGACACACAAAGGGATGAAAATTCCTAAATACCTAATGTGTGATCCATCTTATATTAAGCATGCAAAATTATTGTAATATCAATTGCACAACCAACTCAGTCACAGGGTTTACAATAGTTTGGCATATATCTGTTGAAACTATCGACCTTTCTAGGGCCAGATATAAACATAACACCAATAACATATATAACTAATTGAATCTTTCAGGTGATTAACCAATGGTCAAGCGTATGGCATTGGTGCTACTGCTCGTCGTTGCAATCACGCTATATCTAGCATCTACATCAGCACAACCTGTCCCTGGATGCCAAACATACTGTGGAGATATCAAAATACCTTATCCATTTGGCATTGGTGCAAACTGTGCCATCAAAACTGGCTTTGAGATTAACTGCAATAGGACTGCCGATGGAACTATGAAGCCATTCATTGTCAATATCGAGGTTCTAGATATATCACTGCTCCATGGTCAAACACGGGCATTAAACGCCATGTCAACGTATTGCTACAATCATGCCACAGGATCAATGTATGACAACACGTTTTGGCTTGACTTCTCATCATGGCCTTACCGGTTCTCTGACGTGCAAAACAAGTTCATAGTCATTGGCTGCAACACACTTGCTTACATCTATAACAGCAAAAACAGGACCGGGTACACGACAGCATGTGCATCAGTGTGTGCGAGCCCAGGAGCCGTGACAAATGGCTCATGCTCTGGTGTAGGGTGCTGCCAAAATGCTATTCCCAAGGGCTTAAGGCGCTATGATGTCTATTTCAGAAATGTCTATAATGATCAAGATAGTTGGCAGTTTAACCCATGCAGCTATGCTGCCCTTGTGGAAACAAAGACATTTAATTTCAGCTCCGACTACATAACCACAAAGAGGTTCAATGATACATACAAAGGGAGGCAGCCACTGGTTCTGGACTGGGTAATTGGAGATGAAACATGCGAGGTGGCCAGGAACATGACTTCTTATGCATGCCGCAGCGCAAACAGCGTGTGTGTGGATTCAACCAATGGTCCAGGGTATATATGCAACTGCTCCAGGGGGTACGAAGGAAACCCTTACCTCTTGGATGGATGCACAGGCAAGTTATTCTCTTTGCTAAGCTTCCATATGACATTGTCATGTTGTATTCTGCAAACCAACAAAATATGTATTGGAAGTTTGAAACACATTGGAGATTGCCGAGCAGAAGATTTAATTTCAAGTGGTAAAAATAAACTTCAGTCACAATGAGCAAAAAGGAAATTAATGGACAACAACAAAGTTTATAATCTCTTGTCGGTGTATTTTTAATAGAAAAACTGGAGTAACCAATACCAAAATCAAGCAAAAACAAATGTTGGTGAAAATATTGTATCTTTTTGTTTTTACTTTCTTCATCTAGGACAGATCTGGCCAGAATATGTGTCGCAATTTTTTAATCAACGTTAATCGCCTTTCTTTGGTGAGAAATAATGAATATCAGACTCAATGTTGCTCATGCCATTTCATAGATATTTACTAGTATTGAATCTCAAATTTATTCATACTAAACTATTCGATAAACCATTTGATCACAAGTGATCTTTTTTCCCATTGCAGATGTCAATGAATGTGAGAAGTATCCAAGTAAATGCCCAAAGACTGCTGTATGCCACAATACAAAAGGAGATTACCGATGTTCATGTCCTCCAGGCAGAAAGTTGGCGAAGGACACGAACTCTTGTAACCCAGATATCACCCTAATCATAGGTAAATAACTTTAAATGTTAGCCTCTTGCTCAGTTCTTGTGTAGAAAAATTGAACCGATTGCAACTGTATTAAGAAATTTAAATAGTACTCCCTCTGTAAAGTAATATAAGACCTTTTAGATTAGTGATCTGAAAGGTATCTAAAAGGTACAGTATTACATATACACACTCTGTAACTACTAGTGTTGTTATGGTGTACAATGTGCAAATCTAACAGATTCTAGGAACAGTAGCACAAATGCATGAGTGCACGTACAGGTGTTAAGCACACTTTGCAAAAATGCTCAAACAGCATATGAATACGTGATGCATTGCCATGGGCTTTAAAACTTAAATAAATTTGACAAAGTCTGGAAAAGTAAGACCACATTGCTTTACAAGGAATGAATGTATTACCGAAAAAGGGTTTCCCCCCGCTTTACAAGGAATGAATGTATTAGATCACCACGTTTTAATCTGTTACTATAGACACAGTAAATTTAACAAGCTTTTAATATGCATGCAAGATAATTTTTGGAGTCCATTTAAGGGAATTAAATTCAAATCAATTTTTACAGGCACTTGCATCGGCTGTATCGTTCTAGTGATTGTCATCTTCTGCATGCGTTTAATTTTTGAGAGAAGAAAGCTCACAGATGTCAAGAAACAGTATTTTCAGCAACATGGAGGTGTGCTATTATTCGAGAAGATGAAATCCGACCAGGGACTTGCATTTACGGTATTCACTGAAGCACAAGTAGAAGAAGCAACAAACAAGTTTGACAAAAGCCAAATTCTAGGACATGGGGGCCATGGGACTGTTTACAAGGGCATTATTAAGGGTACAAATCCAGTGGCAATCAAAAGATGTGCATTGATTGATGAAAGGCATAAGAAGGAATTTGGTAAAGAAATGCTGATTCTCTCCCAGATCAATCACAAGAACATCGTCAAGCTGTTGGGCTGCTGCCTGGAGGTGGAAGTCCCAATGCTGGTGTATGAGTTCATCCCAAAAGGAACATTGTTTGATCTTCTTCACGGAAAGAACCGCACACGGCACATCCCATTCAGTTCGCTCTTAAGGATCGTAAATGAGGCAGCAGAGGGGCTTGCATTTTTACATTCCTATGCAAACCCACCAATTCTACATGGTGATGTGAAAACTTCTAACATCCTTCTTGATGACAATTACATGGCAAAGGTATCCGACTTTGGGGCTTCCATACTAGTACCAACTGATCAAGCCCAGTTTGTGACAATGGTTCAAGGGACTTGTGGTTATCTGGATCCTGAATATATGCAGACATGTCGGTTGACAGATAAAAGCGATGTTTATAGCTTTGGTGTCGTCCTTTTGGAAGTCCTTACTGGGCAGGTGCCACTAAAACTGGAAGGTAATGAGTCACAAAGAAGCTTGGCATCATGTTTCCTAGTGGCTATGAAGGAGAACAACCTTGATGCCATGTTGGATAGTCAAATAAAAGATCACGAGAGCATGGAGCTGCTTACTGGACTAGCGGAACTAGCAAAGCAATGCTTGGATATGTGTGGTGACAACAGGCCCTCCATGAAAGAGGTATCTATGGAGCTTACCAGATTAAGGAGGCTTTCCAAACATCCTTGGATGCATCACGATGCTGATACAGAGAGCTTTCTCAGTGCACCATCAACCAGTAGTTTTGAAATAGAACAAGGCTCTGAATACACAAGGAAGGATGAACAAATGCCCATGAATCCAAGCAGTTCTTACTTTATCAGATGAAGAGAAGTATTGGCAGTTCTATACTGCAGCATTTTCATTGGTCCTTCTCCTTCATGTAATCCCTTCTTAAATTACTGGCGAAAAAATACTTCCAGATTGTAAGACTTTATCATCGTAGAAATCTACAAGGCATTGGCATCACCTAAGCAGCATAATATACTTTATCATCGATAATAAGAATATAAATGTAAACGGGGGTGAATTCAGTGCTGCACCATATCTGCATGTCAGCTCAGATTCAAGATGGCAGTGGGGAATTACCTGACCGGTTAATGCACCTTTTCCCGTACCCGCGAACCACAGACATCCCTTTACCCTCCCCGTCCCCGGACGAGACTTGCCTGCTCCCGGCGTGTGCGTCCATTCGTGCTCCCGTGTACGTGGCTTGATTTGATTGGAACAAAATAAGGCCCAGCCCCACCCTCTTAAAACTAGGGGGGAGATGATTAAATTAGAAAGGAAAAAGGGAAAAAGACAGCCATAGGATAAAGTGGGAGCACGGATGAGAGCATGGGGAGTGAGCAGGCAAGCCGGATCCCCCGTCCCCGGCCGTGGGGGGAAATTTCGGCCAACACTGTTACCCCACGAGGAAACACATCCCTTCTTCTTCTCTGATTTGCCTTATCTTTTTTTAGAAAAAGAGCATTACCCCCGGCCTCTGCATCTGAGCGATGCATGCATCCATTTTATTAATTATTCTCGGAGACCTTATAAGGCATTACATCAGTAAGCCTGAAGCCACAATCTTGGCGACATCTGTCGCTACTCCAACCTCCTTGATGCAGGGGTGCCGAATGTCTGGGCCTAATACCAAACAGACATCACACCAAAACCTAACATCTGATGCCGGTTGCCTCGTCCTAGCCACATATCGGTAATGGGTCACGCACCGGTCCGACGCACTCATTGAGGCTACCGCAGCCGTCATCCACCTAACCATCTTCAGAGCAGGTACCGACGCAAAGAATTTGCGTGGTCAGCTGTCAACGCCACCATGATGCCAGACAACGCCACCACCCTACGCCCGTCCATCTAGCCGCATCTGTCGTCGATATCCAGCTGCAACATGCCGCCAATACTCGTCGTCACCGACGTGGTAGAAACAAGGCCGCACTTCCTGGCAACCTCCACACCGTCGCCGCTGCTGGAGCTACGCGGAATCCATCACCCACATCATCTCTTCGCCGAACAGAAGAACCTCCCAAGACTGCGCCTCCACGGAGGGTACAACGCGAAGGACGTCGCCGCTGCCCAATCCAGACTGAATTTTGGACTTTTGTCCGGGAGGGGTTCGGAGTTAGATTGGAGAGACCTCGGCATCGCCTCCACAGAAGGTAACAACATCGAGAGACGTCGCCGATGCCGAACCGAACAAGCCGATCAAGGTTTTCTCCAGTCTCCATCCTATACCACCAAACCTCCATCGGCTTTGGATCTGGCAACCACGAACCGAAACCTGAAAGATGAGAGAGCCATGGGGGTCAACCCACCATGAAGGAGGATCGAGAAGAATCCATCGTAGATCCCCAGGCGCCGAATCCAGCGATCCGGCGTGGTCAGAGACGACGACCACCACCCCGCGGCGGCTGACGACGTTCAAGCCCAAGACACAGAATTGGATCTGATCTAAACCCAGCAGCGCCCGCGACCACCGATCTTGCCCACCACACAACCATCACCATGCCGCGAGCAGGCCGCCGCCGCAGCCGGGCCGCGCACGACGTCGCCAAGAAACCCGTCCGCCGCGCCGTTCAACCCCACTCTAGCCCGGCGCCCCGCCCGATCTGGCTTCCCCATGCCAGCCACGATGGACATGGGGGAGAGATGCCCCGCCGCCACCCAACCGGCCAAGCTTTGCCCGACGGTGAGGAGAGGTGGAGGTGGGAGGAGGGCCAAGAGGGCGGTGGCTAGGGTTCCCCCGTGGGGGCAACACGAGGGGAAGGAGGAGGACGACAAGAAAAATAGAGTTACCATAAAATTGGGGGAGAATTTCACTTCCCCGGCCTCTGCACCAAATAGGGATGCATACGGCCTTTTAAGTATGAGTAATAGGATTTTTAATCTCAATTGCGCACCGAGCCTAGTCCTTAATAAATGCGTAAGTATTAGGAAAGCCTGGTCCTTAAGAATAAATAGGAACCTAAATTCACCTCTGTGAAGATTTGAATCCAGGTGTTGGGTTTGTAAATCCACTACCCCAACCAGTTGAGCTAGGCTCACTCCCCCTAAAATAGACTGCCGCTCTCAGTCTGCGCATGATGCTTGCCTTGGTCTGTGCAGTCCTAGAGCCTGGCTGGTGCAGCAGCGATGAAGCAGTCGCTCATCCACCGTGAGGGCGCGGAGATATGTTGCATTAGAGATATACCAACAAAACCATATGCGTGCTTGTGCACGTGAGGAGTCGCCCATGGTCGCCGGAGCAACCTCCTCTGGATCGGGTGAGGCCACTGAGACAAGCTCTCATCTTTTCCCGACGGGGAGGCCATGGTCTCGCGGGGACCAGGGCGTCGAGCCCCGCACTCGATGGTCACCGGCTGCTATGGAGTTGTCCTCTCTCTGGCGAAGTGGCGAGGGAAGCCGAATGGGGAGGTGGCGCAGTTGGTCGATTCGGTGGAGGGCGAGTCGAGATGGGGAGGATGAGAACGTGGTGCTCATCGAAGGAGGGTGAGGGCGGACGACGAAGGAAGATTTGTGGTGGATGGGTAGCCTGGGTTGCGAAACAGGAGGAGTGGAGACGTGGGGATGAGGTCACGAGGAGATGTGAGGAGCCGAGGGGATGACACGAGCCAAATCGGTATATTGCAATTCACTTGGAGGTGGCAGTACTCTGTAGTATCTGGCAACTCTCGCTTCCCAACTCTTCACATTTTGTACTCAAAAAAGTCTCTAGCTTGTCTCCAAGAACTCTATGAGTTAGACCATGCGGCCCAGCTCCGAACCCAGAGTTTGAGGAGTTGGGAACTGGAGCATTCACTACCGGAATCGCCCCCTATGCCGACGGCCAGGGCCGTCGGCATAGGCCTGAGTCCCGTCGGGGTAGACCTATGCTGACGGCCCCCGTCGGCATAGGGCCGTCGGCAACATATGCGTCGGCACAGCCAGGAAGGCCGTCGGCTTAGAAAAGCCGTCGGCATATATGATACACCGACGGGGGCCGTACATCTATGCCGACGGCCCAGGCCGTCGGCAACTATCACGCCTAACGACGGCCGCCGTCAAGTCTGCCCAATGACCGATCGCCACGTGGCACCCCTATGCCGACGGCCTAGCCGTCGGCTTAG
>NC_057809.1:15194693-15197136 GCF_018294505.1 Triticum aestivum | reverse complement strand
ACTAAGCCGACGGCTAGGCCGTCGGCATAGGCGCCCACGTGTCAGCTACTGGGAGCTCACGCTAGCCCTATGCCGACGGCCTAGCCGTCGGCATAGTTTGCTTTTGCTTTTTTTTTCTTTTTTCTGTTTGTTTTCAGATCAATTCAATTCAAATAGCAACACATATCAGCAGATATATATGATGAGATAGACATATAAAACACAACAAGATATCATCCGACACCATCACAACAATATATGCATAAGCATCATCACACACAAGTCTCTAAATGAACATCATCACAACCAACATAAGCATATAGAGAAGCACACAAGTCATCTAAATGATCATCACCACACACAAGTCATCTCAAGCATCATCACCACACAAGGATCATCGAGCACCGCGGAGGTCGTCACCGCCAAGACGGCCAAAGCCCAGGTCGTCAGTGCTAGCGGCAGCACTACCGCCAAGACCGCCTCCGCCTCCGCCTCCGTGGATCGGAGTGGTCGGGCTCCGTGTCTCCGGAGTGCTGCGAAGACCGCCGCCAACGGTAGATCCAGATGTTCCCTGGATGTTGAAAAGACATATGCACGGGATATATGACTGTGTTGAAAGGCATGACATGCTTTGGGTGAATAGATTGGGGATGAACTCACCGGCGAGGGGCCAGCGTTCTGTGCCACAAACTCCTCAAAGCTCATCAGCACTGGTTGTGCTGGAGGGCATTGTGCTGGCGGGAACTGAGGACACCTGCCAGCCACCATATCCTAAAAAGCCTGCTGCATCTGGCTATCCCTCTGCACTTGGTGTTCATAAAGCCTCTGATGCCACGCCATGGTCTCCTGGCGTGTGTACTCCATGTAGGCCTACGGTATGACATGATGGAACTCATAAAACTACTAAATGCGGAAAATGAAGTTTGCAATGAAGATAAGAGGGAAAATACTTACAAATTGTTGCTCCTGAAAGAGGGACTGTGTACTGGTCACTGACTGGCTCGTGCGCTGGCTTAGGCTCGGGTCGATCCGACGAAGCTGTGTGTAGGAGATACTAGGAGTGATCACACCATCGAGAACCGCCTCCCGACCGTGCTCCTTGGGCCCCATGCTCACCACCGCCCTGTCGTCCAGAGGCGCCGCAATGGGGTCAGGTGTGTCAGGATGCAACTTCAGATACGCTTCAGAGTAGGCCTGCTTCCTCCCCGCGGTCTTCTTGTCGTAGTACTGGGGCTCGCCAGGCTTGGAGTCCTTCCGCGTATGGGCGATCTCCCACGCCTGCATGTCTGAGAGCGGCCGCTTCAGTTTCTCCTCCTGCACCACCAAACAGAGGTTAGTCATACATAAGAAAGTGATGGTAAATAGAAGAAGAAGAATGTTTAATGGGGTTAGTCATACATTAACTGCCTTGTGGAGATAGTGGTTTCGGTTTCCCTGAGCATGTACTCCCTCCGTCCCTCGGTTAGCCTTATTTTTGGTTCTCATAGCCGCCCAGGCTCCAGCCTCATCACACCAAAGATCCACCAATGCCGCCCAGGACTTGTCTTTTCCATAACACCAATTTGGACACACCTACATAATAAAAGCATAATGGCATGTAGGTGTGTCCAAATTGGTGTTATGGAAGCATAAAGCATAAAGCATAATGTACCACAAGGTAATGAAAGCATAATATATGAAAGCATAATGAAAAATCTTTTATACTTACCGCCAAGAACTCGGGCCTCTCCAAGGTAATGCCCATCCTCCGCGCTTCTTCCTTGGTCATCTTCACACCAAGATAGTCGTGGTAGTATGTGGAGATGGCCACATAGCGCACCTCGTACTGCATCTGGCAGGCCTTCTTCTTGCATTGGCGCAGCACGATCTGGTACGCTCTAGCCCTGTGCTCCGGAAGAACTCGATAGAATGTCTACAATCATGCATGAAACAAGAATGGAAGAAGCCATGAGTTAAATCATTCATGAAACTAGAATGGACTTGTGCTTCTGAAGAGAACTCACCCAGAAAGTAGTGATCACGGCCTTGGCATGGGTCTCATGGTCCGCGTGGCGGGCCGCTTCCCAGTGGTCCCAGCTCGTGGCCAAAACCCGACGGTCCGGCTGCCTGACTGGATCAGGACATTACAACCCCGGCCAATATAACTTCAGCAAGACGGTGATGAGGCCGTTGGGAATACGGACCCCTTTAGAATATATCCGGTTGCTGCAAAAGAATGAACTATTAGCATGTGACAAGCAAAATAAATAACAACCGGAATAAGCATGTGACAAGCAAAATAATGAACCACTTACTCTTTTCCCGTGGGCTCAATGAGCCACTTCTGCTCCTCAGTAGCAGGAACCTGCTTTGGTAGCTTTGCGTTGCCACGCAGTCACCCCTTCTTGTCAACCCCCTTCCCGTCACCACCATCATTCCCGCCACCACCCTCCTCCTCGCCTGCCTCCCCCTCCCCAACCTCCTC